>NC_090838.1:17280227-17583257 GCF_028021215.1 Eschrichtius robustus
CACACAATGATTTCATGCTGATGACATGCTTTCAGATCAGAAAAACGGGTCTATTTTGTTCTTTTTCGTGATTTATGGTTATACAAGTTACGGTGGCAGGATTATCATATTTAATGCAACTCACTCTCACTACTAAACAGTAAGTTTTTCATTTCCTGTACCCTATCCTCTCAAGGCTTTCACCTGTAAAAGTATATATTGGAATGGAAAGGCTGAGACAAAGATTATGCATATTTGGCAAGACTTGCCATATGGTTTCCATTAAGATTGCCCGCATGGGAAACTGAAGACCATGTTCAGAGATTCACTAGACGGACTCTCAGGACTCAGCATATAGTTATACTCACGGCTGAGATTTATTCCAGCCACACAGGAAGGGCACACGTTTAGAGCACAAGGGTAAAACAGGCAGTGAGTATCTGGAGGCGCCCATGTGCAGGCTGCCGTATGCTCTGTCCACCTCATGAGGGGCCACACAGAAGACACTCTTTCTCCAGCAATGAAGACAATAACATATGTGTGATCTCTCTCCCCAGGTAAGGCCCATTAGAGATACGGTGCCCAAGGTTTTTCCTGTAAGCTGTTCACATAGGCACCTTCTATCTGGCACGTACCAAAATTCCAGAAGGAAAGCGAATGTTCAGCATAAACCACATTGTTATATAAGAACTCTAGGGGCTTCTCTGGTGGCGCAGTGGTTAAGAATCTGCCTGCCAATGCAGGGGACACGGGTTCGAGCCCTGGTCTGGGAAGATCCCACATGCTGCGGAGCAACTAAGCCCGTGAGCCACAACTACTGAGCCTGCGCGTCTGGAGCCTGTGCTCCGCAACAAGAGAGGCTGCGATAGTGAGAGGCCCGCGCACCGCGATGAAGAGTGGCCCCTGCTTGCCGCAACTAGAGAAAGCCCTCACACAGAAACGAAGACCCAACACAGCCAAAAATAAATAAATAAATAAATAAAATTAAAAAAAAAAAAAAAAAAAGAAATCTAGGCACAGTGAGTCACTCTCATCAGTTAGGAAAAAGCAGAAACCCTGCGAAATCCAAGTTCCTAGCTGCCTCCTGCACCAGCAGGCCTTTCTGAGAATATCAGTTTCAGGTCTGCTGTGTTAACCCTTTCTGTACAGAAACACACCAGCGGTATATGATGTCTCCTGTTTCTCTATACCTTGGCAGACAAAGACTCTTGTCATACTTCTTTGAGAAGTAGGGAGAGGGAGGGGCAGGCTGATAGGTAAAGTTAATATTTAATTTTCATTTTTTTTCTTTAATCATAACTGAAGTTGTGTGTGTTTTTATCTACTTGTTGGTCACTGGTACTTTGAAGAGCTTTGTCAAAGCATGCATTAGGCTAATTTGTATGCAGACAATTAGCCCTTTACTGTCATTAATGACAAAGGCTTTTTGATCAGTTTACTATTGGTCTTTTAACCTCAGTTATGAATTTCTGATGACTATATATTTTCATATAATGAAACATTTTAATCCTTCTTGTGTAATTTCTGGGTTGTACGTTATGTTAAGTAATGCACTTACGTTTCCTTCTAGTAGTTTTACAGTTTTCTTTCTTTACATTCAAGTATTTTGTATATCTTCAATTTACTTTAAGATGATCTGTGTTTATTTTCTTTTTAGGTTTTTAAAAATATTTATCCAGTTATCACTCTAGCATGAATTAGGTAACATTGTTATACACTTACCTGAAATACAAATTAAATAACTATAGACTGTGTATGGGCACTCATTTCTGTCCCAGTGATTTGAGTATCCCTGGTCTAGCACCAACAACGGGATACTGAAGTTCATCTAGAAGAAGTGCATGAGGCTAGCCAGGACAAATCTGGAAAAGTTGTGAAATGGGAAGGGAATGGTGAGGAGACTAATGTTGCCAGGCCTTAAAATGTGTCACTGTAACTGAGCAGGACCCTATGGGGTCTTCCCAGAATAGACCCCCTCCTCACCCATGTCTTCCGCCTTTTGTCTCTAGAAAAACTTTCGTCAAATAATAAATTTAATCAGAGAAGTGAGAAAACGCAGAAAGAAAGGAAAACAGTCAAGCAAGACAAAATAATAATACTTTAGCCATTAAACGAAGTCAAGGACCTTCACTTCCTCCTCAAGGACCATAGATAATATTCTGAGCCATGTCCTGTGAGCTGTTTTGCAGACACTGACTCCACCCCCACCCCCCGTGGAAGAAGTTAACTGTCTGCTGCCCACAAGCACGTAGACCCCAGACCAGCCGGAACCAGAAGGCTGATGGTGCTGATACCGATTACCTCACCACCAACCAATGAGAAGAACGCCCACGAGCTGATCACGCCTTGCTCCTTGGATGCTATAAGACTCCTCACTATCCCCTCCAGGGCGGGTCACACAGCCTTGAGGGGATAAGCCCCCTGTGGCCCCCTTTGCCTGGCAAAGCAATAAAAGCTACTGTTTTCTACTTCATCCAAAACTCTGTCTCCGCATTTCTATTTGGCACCGGTGGACAGAGGTCGAGTTTCGGCAACGTTACAATGTCATGGTAATTTTTACAATACATTTAAACAGTTTTTGTTATATACATTTATCGTTCCAGATGAACTTTCTATATCATGTCATTATATTAGAAGTAAACTGCTGGTACTTTGAATGGCTCACATTGAATTTATTATATTTTTAATCAATATTTTTATTCTTGATCTTCAATATTTTTAGCTATTTTAATTCTTTCATACCCTCGGAAGAGTTTTTAAAATTAATTTTATATAAGAACATATTTATTTTTATATAAGAACATATTTATCCCTAGAAGGTTTATCCTATTTTATTTTTACTCTGAAGGGATATTTTTTCCCCTTTGTTATATTGTGTAATTAGGTTTTATCATATAGTGTACATTGGTAAACTATTGATTCTTTTAAATTTTTGTTTTCACTTGTTTTGCTGTATTACCTTATTGTTTCTAGGCTTTTCTAGCTAATTTTCTTGGGGTTTCTTTGTAAATAACCATATAATATGCAATATACAAATATGACAATTTTGCCTCTTTAGCAGCATTTACATATCATACATTGTTGTTTTATCTAATGACATTTTTTAGCATTACCACAACAAATTTATATAATACTGCTAACAATGAGTCATTTGTCTTCTTCTTGGCTTAATGGGATTACTTACATTGGTTTTTCATTAAATAGAGTGAAAAAGTTATTTTTATGGGGTGATAAAAACAGAGAAAGAGAAGGGGGCCAGGAAAAGGGGGAGACAGAGGGTCGAGGAAGTATCCATTGATTTGTCTTTTCCTAATACTTTTTACAAGGAATAAATGTTGAATTTTAACAAAGAATTTTACTCTAAAATGAAACTCTCTTCAGGACGAATGTCATCTACTTACAGATGCATCCATTGCTACTATCTGAAATGACACCACCAAATACTTCTATCATATCTTTTTTATAGTTACCACGGAGCATATGTTAAACATTTCTAAATGACTGGTAAATTTATTTATTTGGCTACTGTCTGTTTCTCCCTAGTGAGTTTTAGCTCTCCAAAGACTTTGTCTATTATCTAGCTAGTTCATAGCTATAGTTTTTAGGAGTTAGAACAGTGACTCACACAAAGTAGATGCTCAAGTGATATTTACTGAATCATGAAGCAACGTATTTAAATTTACTCAAAGTTTTAATTACTAATATTTATTTGGAATTTGCATTGATATTTATAAATGGATTGCCCTATAGTTTTTTAGTACATGCTTATCTGCTTTCAGAGTTATTCCAGCTTCATTTTTTTAAATGACATTTAAAAAATGACTATATAGGTGTATATATACATATATATATACCTCAATGTAATAAATTGTTTAGAGAGTATAGAAGGTATTTGTCATTTAAATATTTAATTTACCTGGAAAAATATCTGAGCCCTTCAATTTTGAGCAGAAATGGCTCTTTGACAACCTTTTTAAAATTTCATATGGTTATCAGACTGTTTAGCTTTTCTTTGTGTTTTTCTGTTTTCTATGTATTCTTTATTAGCATCTGTTTTTTCCTAGAAATCCATATTTGATCTATATTTTCAAAATTATTTGTGTAACGTGTAAATATATATAAAATTTTCTGTATCTGTTAGTATTTGTCTTTTCCTCACTAAGTATTTCTGAATACTATTTGTAAATTCCTTATTTTTCTTCTTTATTTGTCTAGCTAAATGTAAAATGTTTTAAAATATATGTTAAAAATTTACTTATAATAGTTTTCTCCTACTCTTATTTGTTTCTATTTTGATTATTAATATCTATTGTTGCATTTCTATTATAAGTGCCTACCACTTAACTTGTATAAATCTAATATTTATACATTTTGTAATTCACTGATATTTTTATTTTTGCTAAATGTGTGAGCATTTGATACAAAAACTTTTCTCTTTTGTTTTTCTTTGGTATTTCATTTTTTAGAGGGTGATATTGCAACAATTAATTTTATTACATTTATATCCACCCATATTATTATTATCACCAATTTTAGGAATTTATACTAGGGAAATACTTAATTTTCTGGATTCCAAACTAATGATAATTATAGGACATGCCATCAAAAAGTGTTTAATGACCATATTAAATATACACATAGATTTTAAAACATACCCTGATTTTAGAGTAGTAAAGATGTTAAAAATATTTATTTTAGGATTTAGGGTTTATACTCATGATAAAATCATAGAGCCATTCACAAATATACTTAAGGCAGAGTTATTTAAAATAGCAAACTGATGTTTTAAATAAATGCCTAAAACTAGGTAAACATCTAAGTGAGGTATACTGAGTCTAAATCTTATGCAGCAATATCAAATAATTATGAACAAATAATTACTGGAGAATATTTATGAAATAACATTAAATGAACACGAAGAATAAAAAATTATACCTATACTACAGATAAAATTGTCTAAAAGCGTGCTTGCATATGGATAAATACTGGGAGGATACACAGGAAAAAACAACTAAAGAGCAGTTTAAATGTTCCCTGTAATGAGATTGGAGGAGATTCTACTTTTCTTCATAACCCCCCATCCAAATTTTGTTCTAAAGTTTATTTGTGCAATAAATAAAAATAAAAGCAAATGCAGCAAATTCAGAAATTTAAAGAAAGCAAAGAAAGCCAGTCTTGCATGATCTACCTCCTTATTCCCTCAGAAGGCTGAGGGGAGGAGGCAAGAGCCTAGTTGCCAATGGGCTTTTCCTCATCTTCCTACCTGAGACATCCAGATGTAAGAGCTGTCCACAGGTAGATCGGAGCGAGGTGGTGTGTACATGTGATTGAGGGCCTGATACAACAGAGTAGTCCCCCCTTATCCACAGAGGATACGTTCCAAGGTTCTCAAAGGATGCCAGAAACCCCGGATAATACTGAACACAGTATGTGCCATGAGTTTTCCCGTACTAACGGGGAGGTAGCTTATAGCGCGTGAATATGCTGGGCAAAAGGATGATGCACACCCCGTGGAAGGAAGCTGGGCGATTTCACGTGCTACTCAGAGTGGCACACGATTTAAAACTTCTGAATTGTTTATTTCTGGAATTTTCCATTTAATATTTTCCGACCACATTTGACGGCGGGTAACTGAAAAGGTGGATGGCGAAACCACAGACAAGTGGGGACTACTGCAGTCCAGATCAAGACCTCTGTTCACTTGAAAGGGTCCCATTTCCTAATAAAATAATATTAATCTACTCATTCAGTTGTCCTTCTTGTTTATAAAACTTTTCCTAAGTCAAAGATTGAAGACAAATGTCAAGAAGATTTTAGGGATGGCCATAAATAACTATCTTTGTTATTCAAGCAACAACTATTTCTCATACTAAGCTTTTCCCAAAACTACTGACATCACTACCTAATTCCTCCTCTCATTTTCTTTTTGGGTTTTATATTGCTATGACTTGCATTCCCAATAAATTTCACATTGTTGAGGAAAAGGTCCCTGTCTTACTTACGTATTTAATATCTGCTATGTGTTTTATAAAAGTGTTATATATAATAGAAACCCCAATTTTTTTTTTCTGCCTTGAATCAAAAAATTGCCGTTTTTTAACTGGCTTTGCTATTTTTGATGCAGTCCCTGAATTTCTCCCCAAATAACATATTTTAAGGTGGAGTTTGAACCAAATATTTTAAGGAAAATCACCTACAGAATTATGCTGTTATTATTATTACCTTCTTCAGTCTTCAGTGATACTGGAAGTAGAATGACGCAACAATGTCAGCATCTCACCCGATACCCCAGGTATGCCCCCTCCTCCCTTACTGGCATATTTCCTAGCCTACTGGTATATTTGTTTCATGTCCTCCATATTGACAAATGCATCACTCTCCCACTGGCATCTTCATTGTCAAAATCTATTTCCTTCATGTGCCCCATATTGTTTTTCCTGAAAAATTAATTGCATGCAAAATCCAACCTGTACTCTGTTTTTTTCATGGATCAAAAGATTCAATATGATTAAAATGTCAACACTCCCCAAATTGATCTGCAGACTCAATGTGATCCCTGTCAGAATCCCAGCTGGCTTCTTCTTCTTCTTCTTTTTTTTTTTTTTTTCCTGCTTCCTCTTTTTTTAAATTAAATTAGATTTTCTTTCTATTGGAGTAAAATTTCTCTACAATGTTGTGTTAGTTTTTGCTGTACAATGAAGTGAATCAGCTATATGTATACCTATATCCCCTCCCTCTTGGACCTCCCTCCTGCCTCCCTCCCCCCATCCCACGCATCTAGGTCATCACAGAGCACTGAGCTGAGTTCCCTGTGCTACAGAGCAGGTTCCCATTAGCTATCTATTTTACACATGGTAGTGTATTTATGTCAAACCTAATCTCACAATTCAACCTGTACTCTTTGGATTAATCTCCCCCCACACACATTTGGTTTCTCATGTTAATTTTTTTAAAAATCAGGTATAATACAAAAATATATTTGGGGGGGAATCTGGATTGTTATTTCTGTGTTTTTCAATACTTTTTAAATGCAATTATATAAACTAATAAACTAAACATATATGAGTTTTACTTAGTCTAAGTATAATTTTTAAAAATCTAAAACCATACATTGTATGCACATATAAAGTGAGCACATGTCAAATATTGTTTAGCTTATTATCATGAAACCACCAGGACACTAAAGGTCTTTCAAACAGTATTGGAGATAAGAAATTATTTATAGTGGCTTAAAGAGAAAAGCATTTGAATAAAATTGCTAGTTCAGGTACAAATAGTTAATGTCCATAAAGGACAATTAAAACTGTAACCTTTGGTCAAAAACCATTTGCAATTTGCATGCAAACTTAATTCCCATTGCAATGGGATTAGAATCATCTACATTGCTATCAATTTTCTGCAGGCTAACATGTATCCTGGCAAAGTTGCAAAATGTCCTAAATAATAATAAATAGCAAGTCACACAGGGAATACACGAGACAAGAGAATTGGGTAACCCCTTGTTTAATGTCCAACAGGACATTTAAAATACTTTCAGTAATCCTTTCCATACTTTGGTTAATTTTTCTTAACAACCTGAACTTCTGAAATAATTATCAATTCTTTACCTAAATAATGACATAACTGTAAACATGCCCACATTTGAGACAAAAAGAGTGAAGATTTCATCCCTGACTAGATTTGAAGAATTTGGAAGTTCAGGGATTCTTAGCCTTTATCTATTCAGCCAACGCAGACTGACATGGACTATTCCAAGTGGGTATCCTTCCTCCAGGAAACACTTACGGAGAGCCTGCTATGTGCCAGGTGCTGTGTGTTATACAGAAGAAAATTAAAGTCTTCCTCTTTGGGGCTGAGATCCTAACTGAGAAGACAGATGTACAAACAATTACAGTAGAATATGACAAATCTTTGCAGGATGCTGTGGGCCCCCAGAGGAGCAGCTCCTCAAGTCAGGGCCAGACTGGGTCAAATCAGACTGAATTTTACCACTGAAATCACATTGTTTATTGACTGCATAAAGTATCCATAATAAACTTTTATACCTCATTTCTAAGCTTGAAATCTTTAAAAAATACATGGCACAATTCTCTGACTCCTGAACCTGAGGATATAAAAATAACTTAAATTGATTAGATGACTCTGGGTCATTATGCTAAATGCACAATACCATCCTGGACTGTCACTCACTAATGACCCAGAAACTAGTGAGTCATAAAGAACATATTTTTTCCTATAATAAATAATCCCAGCCTGCTATGTTTTTAAATCACTATATCTGCTTCATATGAGTTTATGTCTCTGGCAGCAGTCTGATGTCACTTTGATATGTGCAGTTAAAATATTCATCACAGTTATTCTGTGGTGTGTATAAAAACGATGTTATTGGACTGTTATTTTTCACATCGTGATAAATTATGTCGGTGCTACAATGCAAAGGAGAAAATGTTATTTACTTTAGTCTTCCCATCTGAAAAATGGGTGGAATGACAAAAAATAATGACGGGGTAGTAAACTAATAAAAAGCTCAAAAAAGTCAAGAGAATCTTTACAAGGCAAGGTTTTGAGCATTAGGAAGCAAGAGATATGATATTCTAGTTTTGTAAGGGATAATTTAATAGTTAACCTTGTTCCATATTACTTTGAAAAAACTTTCAGTACCTCATTGTGTTCAAGTATACTCCTGATTGCTCAAGTGGAGAAAATTTGGAAAAGTAGCAAGACACTTAACTGTAAATTGCCGATGAAGTGCTTTCTCATTGCCCTTGTGTATTAAAAGGGCAGGATATTGCGTCCCATTCAAGAATCTATGAATTTTAGTTATTTTTTAGTCTTCAGTATTAATGGCTAGTGGCCATTGTCAAAACTTCAAGGGCCTGTTTGAATTAAGGAAGAGAGCTTCTGAGTCCCAAAGATCCTCCCTTCACTCCAGATATTACTTAAAGCAGGGGCAATACTGGACTACCTCAGGTTGATGGGCATCTGTCCTCCATGAATTGATTGTTTCTGTGCTCACTTTTGTTTTATTCTTCCCCTCAAAAATTGTACCCTAGAAAGCTAAAGATTCCATGTTCTTTATTTTATTTTTTTATTATTATTATTTTGGGGGGGTCGCACAGCACACCTCCGATCAGGAATCGAACCTGAGCCACCTGCGGTGGAAGTGCAGGGTCCTAACTCCTGGACCACCAGGGAATTCCTGAGATTCCATGTTCTTTAGAGAGCACTGGTTTTTCTGGAGAAGAATATATGAAACCGAATTCCATTTCCTGAACGACATCTCCCTTTTGCCTTCCATGATACAGCTGGAGATGAACCAATTTAGGGAAAAGATTACCACAAAGATGGTATTAAAAGTCACACAGTCCAGTTTGTAATATGAATACAGGATTTAGGTCCACAATCAGAATTTCTTCCTGTCAGGTAGGACATATGCTAAAGATGTTTGTGTTTGCTTTCTTTCTCAGAAAGATAAAGACTCAAGAGCAAGAAAGAAAATCTATGCCTTTGAGTCATTCAATCCATAATTATTTCTTGTCAAACATGGAAGTATAAGGAAAGAGTACTTATCTTCACCAAATTTATAAACCAGCAAAAAAGATGAAGATTGGGCAAGGTTGATTAATATAATTAGCGCTTTGTGGGTGCTGTGCCAGGATATATGGACCTGTAGACCAGGAAGACCTAGCATGGCCTTAGAGACAGGAAAAATATCTCACAGGAAATGGTGCATAAGCTGACAGATGAAAGTGAGTTGGAGGGTGTTAGACGGATTGTGGAGAGAGGGTGCTCTCCGGGCAGACCGAATAGCATGTGCAAAAGCACAGAGAAGCTATAAACGAAGTGACAGTTTTAGAGATTCCGAGAGAAAACGCATGCGGACAAAGCCAAGAATGCAAGAGGCAGAGAGCACAAGATGAAGCTAGAAAGTTAGAGGATGCCCAGGCCTTGATAATGATTTTATCCCAGGGACTGTGGGATAAAAATCTTAAATATGAAAAAGTTAAGGAGAAAAATGGTGAAATACATAATCTCATTGAATTTGAAAAAGATCCCTCTTCCTGAGTACGGTGAGTAGATCAGAAGAATCAGAAGACCCCTTAGCAGGTGGCTTATTTTTTTTTTAACATAGTGAGTAAAATTTGTTTAATATGGGTTTGGACCATAGCCAAGAAAGTTGCCCTACTAGAAACAAGATCCAGAGGAAAAAAAAGAACTCAAGGTAGAAACCATACTTGCATGCTTGCCTGACTTCCATGACAGTGAATTCCAACATGTTGGGTGCATCAAGAAAATGTAGGATTAGAAAAAAGTAGAGATGCACATCTAATAAGAATCTTCCTCCTGTTCCTCAGTTTGTCTCCGTTGTCCATCCATGTTAGGTCAGGGCCTGAATATGAGCCACAGTGACTGACTATGGTTGACATAAAGCCAACACAGGTATCCAAAATATGCCCCACTTCCTGGCAGAGCCAAGAGAACATTTCCTGGGAATTCCAGAACTAAATATGTGTGTGTGTATGTGTGTGAGGGGTCCTGCAAGGCACAAGGATAACCCAAGTTAAGTCATAGAAGGGGTCCTATGGCACAAACCACAGCTAAACTTCTTCTGATTCAGGCAGCTCAAAGCACAGAGCTTTCCATCAAGGGTGGGGTCAGCAAGAGAATCATCTCTGACAGCCTTCCTGGAGCCCTATGTTCCTTCTGAAGCCCTGGGCTAAGAATCCAGGTCTCCTCTCAACGCTTCTTGAAGAGACAGGTGCCTAGAGCAAGCCATAGGAATAGCGTCTGACATCTATATGTTATGCCTTAGCTACCTGTCATATTTAAAATATTTTTTAAAAACAACTGAATAGTTTCTATGCGTAAGCATTTTGTCTATTGGTGAGTACACAGTTGACACCGAAAAATTATTTAATTAAATAAAATATTTCAAAGTCATCATTCTTGCCCTATTAGATATTTAGGAAATTTTGAATAGTAAATTTAAATATTTTTAACAAACAACTTCTACATTAGCAACTCCCCCAAAACCATTTGGACACGAAATCAATAGAGTGAGGCATTAACGGATATTTTTTTGTTTCTCTTAAGCAAGTCTGTAGCAATTCGATATCTTCTTTTTCCTTCTTCTTTTTTTTTTTCCTGAGCACACATATCTTAATTTTCATCCCTACAGATTACAAAATCTTGCAGAGAATTAGGTCATTACATGCTTCACCCAACGGGAAATTCCAAAAATGTAGAAGAGAAAATTAGTTCACCTCCGGGAAGTAATTTTAACTTGACTCAAAAATAAAAAACTCAGGACTTTATATTGACAAAAAGGAGAGCTTCCTCTCCTCTCAATTTTATCTTTCCCTTCCCAAGTTTCAGACTAGTGTCCTGCCACACACTCTGCTCTTTTAGTTCTGAAAGATACTGCGTGGAAAATGGCAGGAGTCAGCACGACGCTCAGAGACATCTTCCCACATGACACTCTGGCGATTTATTTCAATCATTTCCTCTGTTTCTCTATCAGCTAGAAGACTGGAGGGTTTACAGTAGGCACTCAATCAATATTGGCTGAATAAATAATTGAGTGACACATTATAAAATCAATACATGGTAATTGTAAACATTTTGGAAAATATATATGTGTACGTGTGTGTGTAATGTTACTGCCCCGAGGTAACCACTGTTAACATTTCAGTGAACATTTTTGGGTGATTCCCTATGAAGTTATTTGAGGGCCCTGAAGAGATCATAATGATAAAGTCCTGGAAAACCTAATCAAGGCAGTCAAGAGGTCTAGGGAAAGGCAATGAACTGTGATTTGAAAGAGAAGCTGAGAAGATACATTAGGATGAAACTTTTCAAATAAGCTCAAGCAGGCAAAGAATTATTTACTCTAGAAAATCTCACTGAGGTGCCTTTAGGAACATAGTTCAAAGGAACAGCAGATTGTCTATAACGCCATGAGAAAAAAGCTATAGGTCTGGAAGTTTCTGTTTATGCCAGATAATACGTAGCACTTGACCCCTCTCACCCTATAATCTGTGAATCTCTATTATTTCCCTTGATATGTCCTAGCCTCAAATTTAATTCTGCTTTGGCAGTGAGAGTTGTTCACACTCCAATATTTACAGAAAACATCAATTTTCATAAGCCTAGATACTTATGAATTACATTAGAATTATTTGTGTGATATATGGCAAACGTATTGCTGACCTAGTTAGAATTCTTCCAAAAGTGCTTTGTTAGTGTATTTGAGAAGTTTAATATGCAGGGTGGTCTGTTTAGAACAGTTTCCACTTAATTCATCATGGCCAGCTGCGGTGACAGGTACTTTTCAGTTTGGGGCCAAGAACAAGCTTATCCAGTTCCAAATATTCATATCCACTCCTCCTAGGACACACAGCAGTGGCCACAGCCCCCTGGGTGGTATAGAAACCTTCTTTCTCTGACCTCCCTTTGCTCACCATATGGCCATTTCTTTTTCCTGGTGATCACAGATCTACTGTAAACTTTCTTGCAGAATCCATGATCCTTTTCTTTATTAATCAAGATCCCCTCTATTTTCCAATTAAGGAATTTCCAAAATTATAGCTTCTCAGACTATCAGTGCTCTGACAAACCAGAAAATAAATCTAAAGGTAACAAAAGAATTACATGAGAAAAATATGTGGTAGAACATGAGACTGCTCACAGAGTCAAAGCTCAAAAATATTAAAAAAGAAAAATAGGAGAAAAAAAAATCTGCCAGTAATTCATTCAACATATATCTACTAAATGCCTACTATGTGCTAGATACTTGGGTCAGGGCTGAAGGTACAAATAGTAAGCAAAACAGATGGAATCCCTGCTCTGAGGAATCTCACAGTCTACAGGTAGACAGAGATAATAGTCAAGTTACCTCAAGATAATAAAAAGTGGCAAAAATGGCAAATACAACAGTTGAGATGTGCCACGCTATGAAAGCATTTGTTTAGGGGATGTGGTGTAGCCAGACGGTCTGGGAACATTTCCCCAAGGAAACGATGACCGAGCTGAGATCTGAAAGGGAAGAGCATGCATTAAGGCTGTGGGGTGTGAAAGAACATCCCATGTTTGAGAAACATAATGAAGGCCAGTGTGTTTGAACCTGAGAGAGGTGGCATGAGTGCTGTGGAAGATTAGTTTGGAGGGGTAGGGAGGGACCAGACAAGGCTGAGGCATTTAGGATGTGTTAAGCGACAAGCAATTGTAGTTGTTGATGTAAATAAGATCTAAAACTACAGATTCAGTCGCATAATTCACCCATGATATTGCTTTCTCACACTATTCTCCTACTCACTAATACCTCTTTTATGTTAGGGATGCTTATAAAAGGAAATTTTCAACTGGCACTGGGATAAGCTATTTTGGACGTTCAACTTCAAAGCGAGTTCCGGATGTGGATGGTTGAAACCCCTTGCCTTGCATTCCTCTTCCTAACTTTTTTTAACTGTGCTTTCCTATTGGTCCATTTAGCATTCAGTGATGTGCTGCATTATCTTTTATTTGTGTTTGCAGCAACATATCTCTGTATGCTGTCCAATGGAGTTAGCTAGCAGGTGGGCCCTTGGAATGATTTACGTCTCCCAGTCAATAACCATGGTAAAATAGCCTGCAACATTTACACAGGTGTCCTGTCACATTCTCTGATTTTCATGGTCCTGGAGTTACTGTGGAGGAAAAAATGTGGAACTTGTTTTCAACTAGAGTTTGAAAAGATATAGAAAGAGACTAAAGCAACTGGCATAACCGAAATTTGAACATGGCAACAAGCATCTAAAAGAATGAGTACCAATATGTGGGAAAGAGAGGCTGGGATGAAAAGGAACAAAATACTGTATCATCTAGAAGCCCAACACACCCTGCTTGAGATCCATACTTCAAAAAGGATAATTCCCCCATTAGACAGAAAGATGGAAAATAAAGCAGATAAATCAAGGACCTTAGAATTTAGGAGAGGGACAATCACATGGGTGACTTGAAGGAACAGGAGAGTACAGTGAACCTCTACAGACAGATACCTATGGTGAGGGAGGTTTACAGATGGCAGAACACAAGAACAGGAGCAGACAGAGACTGCCAAAGCAGAGACCACAGCTAGGATTATGTGAAGAAATGATGTTTCTTGTATTCCCTTGGAGAGTCCAATAGAGGCACAAGTAAAAGAAAATATAGGCTCTGCCATCTGAAAGTAGAAGCTATTGATCCAGAATATTCTTGTGAAAACTGGAACGTGGTCCTTCTTATAACTTACATGTTTGTGGGATATATGAGACAGTCAAGTTCTATGATGGCCATCTTTCCCTGTGCTTAAAGGATACCTAGATAATACTGTTCTTGTGTGTGTGTGTGTGTGTGTGTGTGTGTGTGTGTGTGTGTGTGTGTGTGTGTACACATAGTCAAAATAATGTCAAGAGTAGTTTAATGGTTAACAGCTCTTCATCTTGGAAAATGTCTAATGCTAAGAAGTTGAGTACTACATATTACAAGATGTCGAGGTCCTGTAAGAAAGTAACGCAATAACCCATGAATTGAGAATTGAGGTCATATTTGCAGGCCCTCTCCTATATTTCCTTACAATATGTTCTTTTGCTTATTTTGATGTGAGACATCAGTGATGGGAGCAGATGTGCTGAACTGGAAGGGACTGTGCAATGTAAAGGGAGGTGTGCTTTTGAAATCATTTGTACCCATTTGAACTGTGAGAGCGAAATGGCATCACCTATGGCCATGTTGCTAGGAGGGACCATGGCATCCGTTGGGTTTCATTAGTGGCTATGAGGCAGACCTGTCTCTTTTCTCATTGAGTTATCCAAAGACAAAAGTCTCTGCCTCCGACACAATAATTAATTACGAAGTCATCACACATATTTCATTAATGTTTGCTTGCTTCTCACGAATCCCTCTAAGAGGGCAGGGGCCGTGTACAAGCCTAACCCTATTTAGCATACACAAGAAAGATACTTTGATTGTGATCTGTATGATCATAAAGTTCTTTACTAGACTGTGTGTTCCTTGATGGAAATGAATTTACTCTTCATTTATTAAACAAATGTTTGTAACTTTCTGAAGATGGTAAAAATTCTCTTTCCTCATTGCTTTTTTTCCCCAAAACCTCTCTAGTGATTGGTGTATTCCAAACACAGTTCACAGCTCTAGATATATGTTTACACTAAAAGTAATGACCTTCTGAGGTAAGTATTGGTAATACTTCTATCTTAATATGGAAGGACTAAAGCCAAGGGAGTCCTCAAGGGCAGAGAATGATTTAAATGGTGGTGCTGGGATTTGAACCCAGGCAGTTTGGCTCCTAAGTCCATGGGCTTGCTCACGTCACTCTATTACCTTCCTCCATTCTATTATCTTTCTCTTGCTAGTGCTTAGCAGAGCTCCTTGCAAAGAGTAAATACATTGAATGTACCAGTTAAAAAATGAGTGTTATCCCGTTAAAGGTGATGATGGTGAGAAGGTATCGATAACAATGGTGTTAGTCACTGAGTACCTGCCATATTCAATTCATACAAAATTCATTTCATGAATTATAAGGATCATATCATATAGTCCTCTCAATCGCCATAATGTTGGTTTTTGCCCACCTCACTTGACTAGTGCTAAACCTGAGACTGAGAAAAATTAAAATAATTATGTAATGTTACACAGTTGTCTAGCTATAAAGCCAACCTTTGAACCCTGGTCTTTCTAAGTATAATATTCACGTTCTTCTACTACAGCTAAAAGTCACTGATTCTGGGATTACTTTGCTAACTACTGGCTAAGTGACTCGAGACTAATTATTTGCAGCTTCTTGTTGCACATGAATCTCTCTTTACAAAACAGGGTTAAAATACACTTTACCAAGTAGTATATTAACAATATAAAAACTATAGAATAACAAAATGAAATCAGTCTCCTTCCTTTCCTCCCTCCATCTTTCTCTCCTTCTCTCTCTATCACACACACACACACACACGCACACGCACACGCACACGCACACGCACACACACACAGTCCTACCCCCGCAGGATAGCAAGTTGAGTCACTATGCATCAACCATAAATTCCAGTGGATCTAATGGCAAGAGTCTGAATGAAATTGAGATTAATATAGGAGGCAAAATGAATAAAATACAATTTGTGATTTAAAATCCATAAAACAACTCTAAGGGCATTGTGATTTATTCTATAGTAAATCCATTTCCCATTCCTAATATTCATGCCCACATGTTTTTAATATGCTATTTAACCACGCATTTTACAGGCAGAAACATCACCATATGAGCTTTCAATTAGCACTGATTTTCATCCTGAAGAAGTGCCTACTGGAATGAAATGGTAGGAATGGCTGGGAACTGATGTATGTGGAGTTAAAGTGCTGTTAATTCAATTGCTTTATCTGACCCAAAGTCACTTAGATTATATTAAATTAGCCATCTGCTTGGCTTTCACCTTGGAATGTCTGCCAGGTGCTGAATGTGTTTACAGAGTTCATTAGCAAACCCAACCTTAACAACAACTTTCTTGCGGTAACACTACTGACCAGAAGTTTTCCTGAGAAGACATCACAGGAAAAATGTGTAAGCAACACTTAAACAAATGTTTTCAAAAAAGAATGGTTTGATTTACTATCAAATTTTTAAAATTCCTTTTTATTGGAAGGGAGTTTGGGCCAAGGATTCCTACCAAATACCGACTGATTTTCACTTAATTCTGTTTTGACAAACAATGACAGTTGATTATACTCTAACACTAATAAAAATACCAATTTACACAAATTTAGATATTTATTAATTAGCTTAGACGCACTCATGCCATATACACCAAGGAGAATCTTCTACCACTTTTCACTTTTAACTTAATATTATCAAGTGAATTCCCAAGAGTGGATGATTATTCTACCTTGCAGAATAATATGATATATTATAGCCTAGTGATGGAAGTATATATTTATATGTATATAAACTAATTTCATTACTATGACAAACTATTAGAGGTGTGGACTGAAGCAGTTACAGCGAGTAACATTTGAGCTTGCTCTTGAACACATTAGAGTAACTACATGTAAGGCATTCTAGATAGAAAGAACATTTATTCAAAGGCATTTTCAGTTGTAAATTTAAACATAGAATGTGGGGAACTGGCGAAAGATGAGGTTGAAAAGATTCTCAGAGGCCAGATCATGAAGATCCATGATTGCTTTCTAGGAAATATGGTCTTTAATTTGTATGTTATAAACAGGGAGTCACTGAACAGTTTTAAGAAGAGAAGTCACATGGCATACATGTACTGATAATTTAGAAACACAAGGAAAGTGTGAATTTTATGGAGGCATTAACTGAATCACAAGCACCTGAGCTAAGAGACTATTGTAATTAGGGAGAGATAATGGAAAGCTTAGAACAGAGAAGGTGGAGATGCAGAGAAGGGGATGAACTGAATAGTTATTTAGGAAAAAAAAACTAATTGAGATGTGTTTCACAATTACAAATAAGAATGTTCAGAGAGGAAGATGTTTCAGGTAACTTCCAGATTTCTAACAGGTACAATAGATTGATGTAAGTTGAAAGTTGAGAGAAGGTTATGGAAATTAATTAGAGGAAGTATGGGGCCATGCCTTTATCTTTGGATATTTTGAACTCAATGTGACTATTAGATATTCTGGGAGAAATACCTGTAGATAGTTAGCTTTATAAATCTGAAACTCAAGAGGATGGCCTGAGCTAGAGATACAAATTTGAGTTTCATTAATGTATACTATAAACTTGGCACCATGGAAATTAAATGAAGTTATCCAGGAAGAATATGTGTGATGGAAAGAAAAGGGTGCTAAATATAGAACTCAGAGTGACATTACTTTTTAAGGCACAGGAGGAAGGAAAGACTGCAAAGGACTGTTCAAAGTAGAAAGAAAACAAGGAAGAAGTATTAGTGCAGGAGCCATTGAAAGAAAAGTAACTATAATAAGGAAAAAAGGTCAAGACAGTCTAAGGTTACAGAGAAACATTTTCTCCTACTCTCAGTACTATAAAGCCTACTAAACCAAATGAAAGGACCCAAAAAGCAGTAGGCCAAAAGAATAAATGAACGAGTGAATGAACAAACCGGCACAGAAACTGATGAAAAGCGTGCAATTATCCAAACTTGATTATATGTAAAAAAATTTTTTAACAATTCTGTAATACTGAACTTCATGGCTTAGTTCCTAATTTATTCATCTAGAAAGAGAAAATCAGAGGTGAGTGATAGTAGATAGGATTCAGTAAAATTAAGAATAATATTGGCAATCTGTATATCTTCTTTGGAGAAATGTCTATTTAGGTCTTTCGCCAATTTTTGGATTGGGTTGTTTGTTTTTTGATATTGAGCTGCATGAGCTGCTTGTAAATTTTGGAGATTAATCCTTTGTCAGTTGCTTCATTTGCAAATATTTTCTCCCATTCTGAGGGTTGTCTTTTTGTCTTCTTTATGGCTTCCTTTGCTGTGCAAAAGCTTTTAAGTTTCCTTAGGTCCGCAAATCAAAACTACAATGAGGTATCACCTCACACCAGTCAGAATGGCCATCATCAAAAAATCTAGAAACAATAAATGCTGGAGAGGGTGTGGAGAAAAGGGAACACTCTTGCACTGTTGGTGGGAATGTAAATTGATACAGCCACTATGGAGAACAGTATGGAGGTTCCTTAAAAAACTACAAATAGAACTACCATACGACCCAGCAATCCCACTACTGGGCATATACCCTGAGAAAACCATAATTCAAAAAGAGTCAAGTACCACAATGTTCACTGCAGCTTTATTTACAATAGCCAGGACATGGAAGCAACCTAAGTGTCCATCGACAGATGAATGGATAAACAAGATGTGGCACATATACACAATGGAATATTACTCAGCCACATAAAGAAACGAAATTGAGTTATTTGTAGTGAGGTGGATGGACCTAGAGTTTGTCATACAGAATGAAGAAAGTCAGAAAGAGAAAAACAAATACCGTATGCTAACACATATATATGGAATCAACAAAAAAAAATGGTTCTGAAGAGCCTAGGGGTAGGACACGAATGAAGACGCGGATGTAGTGAATGGATTTGACAACACAGGGAGGGGGAAGGGTAAGCTGGGACGAAGTGAGAGAGTGGCATGGACATATATACAGTACCAAATGTAAAACTGATAGCTAGTAGGAAGCAGCCGCATAGCACAGGAGATCAGCTTGGTGCTTTGTGACCATCTAGAGGGGTGGGATAGGGAGGGTGTGAGGGAGACGCAAGAGGGAGGAGATATGGGGATAGATGTATACATATAGCTGATTCACTTTGCTATACAACAGAAACCACCACAACATTGTAAAGCAATTATACTCCAATAAAGATGTTAAAAAAAATAGAACAATATTAATACTTGCTTTAGAGTTTAAAATTTTCTTTCTACTATTTAATGTCATTGAAACCTTAAACAGCATTATGAAATACTTAGAGAATTATTATTATATCATCATCCTTACCCTCATTTTATAGAGGAGGAAAGTAATACTTAAAAAATAAAAGTGAAAGAACCAGATTGTTTCCACACAGCCTGTGAGGGGCACATTCAGGACCCCAATCCAAATCTCTTGGCTTCAGATTCTAAACTGCAGTGAAAAACTAAAATGAATTCTAAGTGCTCTGTGACAAACAATATAACAATTTTGGCTAGGTCATTTGCTCTCTCTCTCTTTCTCTTTAATAGAGTAAATGAGAGAATTGAAGCAGACAATCTCTATTCCAGCTATATGAGTCTGCATTTCTATTAAATGTTCTAAAAGTTGTACAATTGTAAATGTCCCCTGGTATTAATGAATAGCTACCCAAACCTACAAAAATACTACTTTAAATTCAATTAATTTTCTAAAGAACTAAAGTTTATGTCTTGGAGCAAAGTATTTCTTTTTGATTAATTATCATTCAATATTTATAAAAGTTCATGTTTCTGCAAAGTTGGAGCACTAGCTCCCATCACAGTATATAATAAATGATGAGGGGTAATTATTATTTCAATTACCTAGATCTTCTTTTAAAAAAGACGTTCACTTGTACTACAAATTGGACAATGCTCACCCATTTTGATGCAATGGTTCCAGGGTAACTTGTAGGCAATAATTGATAATTTAAGAGTATCACTATATTTAGGATGTAAAATACATTGAATGGGAATGTATCCCAGGCAAGAGATATTCAGAATTAAATTAACATCAATCTTCCTGAAAACACATCAACTCTATACATTTTACTTGCCTTATTTAGTTATTTTTATTAACAGACTATATTTAGGACACTTTTTTTTTAACATCTTTATTGGAGTATAATTGTTTTACATTGTTGTGTTAGTTGCTGCTGTATAACAATGAATCAGCTATATGTATACATATATCCCCATATCCCCACCCTCAAGCATCTCCCTCCTACCCTACCTATCCCACCCTTCTAGGTGGTCACAAAGAACCGAGCTGATCTCCCTGTGCTCTGCGGCTGCTTCCCACTAGCTATCAGTTTTACATTTGGTAGTGTATACATGTCAATGCCACTGTCTCACTTCATCCCACCTTACCCTTTCTTCTTCCCGTGCCCTCAAGTCCATTCTCTATGTCTGTGTATTTATTACTGTCCTGCCCTTAGGTTCTTCAAAAACTTTTTTTTTTTTTAGATTCCATATATATGTGTTAGCATATGGTATTTGTTTTTCTCGTTCTGACTTATTCACTCTGTATGACAGACTCTAGGTCCATCCACTTCACTACAAATAACCCACTTTTGTTTCTTTTTATGGCTGAGTAATATTCCATTGTGTATATGTGCCATATCTTCTTTATCCATTCATCTGTCGATGGACACTTAGGGTGCTTCCATGTCTTCGCTATTGTAAACAGAGCTGCAATGAACATTGTTGTACATGACTCTTTTTGAATTATGGTTTTCTCAAGGTACATGCCCAGTACTGGGATTGCTGGGTCATATGGTAGTTCTATTTTTAGTTTTTTAAGGAACCTCCATACTGTTATCCATAGTGGTTGTATCAATTTACATTCTCACCAACAGTGCAAGAGGGTTCCCCTTTCTCCACACCCTCGCCAGCATTTATTGTTTGTAGATTTTTTGATGATGGCCATTCTGACTGGTGTGAGGTGATACCTCATTGTAGTTTTGATCTGCATTTCTCTAGTGATTAGTGATGTTGAGCATCCTTTCAAGTGTTTGTTGGCAATCTGTATATCTTCTTTGGAGAAATGTCTATTTAGGTCTTTCGCCAATTTTTGGATTGGGTTGTTTGTTTTTTGATATTGAGCTGCATGAGCTGCTTGTAAATTTTGGAGATTAATCCTTTGTCAGTTGCTTCATTTGCAAATAATTTCTCCCATTCTGAGGGTTTCTTTTCATTTTGTTTATGGTTTCCTTTGCTGTGCAAGAGCTTTTAAGTTTCATTAGGTCCCATTTGTTTATTTTTGTTTTTATTTCCATTTCTCTGGGAGGTGGGTCAAAAAGGATCTTGCTGTGATATGTCATAGAGTGTTCTGCCTATGTTTTCATCTAAGAGTTTTGTAGTGTCTGGCCTTACATTTAGGTCTTTAATCCATTTTGAGTTTATTTGTGTGTATGGTATTAAGAAGTGTTCTAATTTCATTCTTTTACATGTAGCTGTGCAGTTTTCCCAGCACCACTTATTGAAGAGGCTGTCTTTTCTCCACTGTATATGCTTGCCTCCTTTATCAAAGATAAGGTGACCATATGCGCGTGGGTTTATCTCTGGGCTTTCTATCCTGTTCCATTGATCTATATTTCTGTTTTTGTGCCAGTACCAAACTGTCTTGATTACTGAAGCTTTGTAATATAGTCTGAAGTCCGGGAGCCTGATTCCTCAGGCTCCGTTTTTCATTCTCAAGATTGCTTTGGCTATTCAGGGTCTTTTGTGTCTCCATACAAATTGTGAAATTTTTTGCTCTAGTTCTGTGAAAAATGCCAGTGGTAGTTTGATAGGGATTGCATTGAATCTGTAGATTGCTTTGGGTAGCATAGTCATCTTCACAATACTGATTCTTCCAATCCAAGAACATGGTATATCTCTCCATTTGTTTGTATCACCTGTAATTTCTTTCATCAGTGTCTTATAGTTTTCTGCATACAGGTGTTGTGTCTCCTTAGGAAGGTTTATTCCCAGGTATTTTATTCTTTTTGTTGCAACGGTAAATGGGAGAGTTTCCTTAATTTCTCTTTCAGATTTTTCATCATTAGTGTATAGGAATGCAAGAGATTTCAATACATTAATTTGGTATCCTGCTACTTTACCAAATTCACTGATTAGCTCTAGTAGTTTTCTGGTAGCATCTTTAGGATTCTCTATGTATAGTATCATGTCATCTGCAAACAGTGACAATTTTACTTCTTTTCCGATTTGGATTCCTTTTATTTCTTTTCCTTCTCTGATTGCTGTGGCTAACACTTGCAAAACTATGTTGAATGATAGTGGTTAGAGTGGGCAACCTTGTCTTGTTTCTGATCTTTGTGGAAATGTTTTCAGTTTTTCACCATTGAGAACGATGTTGGCTGTGGGTTTGTCATATATGGCCTTTATTAAGTTGAGGTAAGTGCCCCCTATGCCTACTTTCTGGAGAGTTTTTATCATAAATGGGTGTTGAATTTTGTCGAAAGCTTTTTCTGCATCTATTGAGATTATCAAATGGTTTTTATCCTTTCATTTGTTAATATGGTGTATCACATTGATTGATTTGCATATATTGAAAAATCCTTGCATTCCTGGGATAAACCCCACTTGATCATGGTGTATGATCCTTTTAATGTGCTGTTGGATTCTGTTTGCTAGTATTTTGTTGAGGATTTTTGCATCTATGTTCATCAGTGATATTGCCCTGTAGGTTTCTTTTTTTGTGACATCTTTGTCTGTTTTTGGTATCAGGGTGATGGCGGCCTTGTAGAATGAGTTTGGGAGTGTTCCTCTCTCTGCTATATTTAGGAAGAGTTTGAGAAGGATAGGTGTTAGCTTTTCTCTAAATGTTTGATAGAATTCACCTGTGAATCCATCTGGTCCTGGGCTTTTGTTTGTTGGAAGATTTTAAATCAACGTTTCAATTTCAGTGCTTGTGATTGGTCTGTTTATATTTTCTATTTCTTCCTGGTTCATTCTCGGAAGTTTGTGCTTTCTAAGTATTTGTCCATTTCTTCCTGGTTGTCCATTTTATCGGCATATAGTTGCTTGTAGTAATCTCTCATGATCCTTTGTATTTCTGCAGTGTAAGTTGTTACTTCTCCTTTTCCATTTCTAATTCTGTTGATATCAGTCTTCTCCCTTTTTTTCTGGATGAGTCTGACTAATGGTTTATCAATTTTTTTTATGTTCTCAAAGAACCAGCTTTTAGTTTTATTGATCTCTGCTACTGTTTCCTTCATTTCTTTTTCATTTATTTCTGATGTGATGTTTATGATTTCTTTCCTTCTGCTAACTTTGGGGGTTTTTTTTTTTTTGTTGTTCTTCTTCTTCTTTCTCTAACTGCTTTAGGTGTAAGGTTAGGTTGTTTATTTGAGATGTTTCTTTTTTCTTGAGGTAGGGCTGTATTGCTATTAACTTCCCTCTTAGAACTGTTTTTGCTGCATCTCATAGGCTTTGGGTTGTCGTGTTTTCATTGTCATTTGTTTCTAGGTATTTTTTGATTTTCTCCTTGATTTCTTCAGTGATCTCTTGGTTATTTAGTAGTGTAGTGTTTAGCCTCCATGTGTTTGTATTTTTTACAGTTTTTTTCCTCTAATTGATACCTAGTCTCAGAGCACTGTCGTTGGAAGATACTTGATACAATTTCAATTTTCTTAAATTCACCAAGGCTTAATTTGTGACCCAAGTTATGCTCTGTCTTGGAGAATGTTCCATGAGCACTTGAGAAGAAAGTGTATTCTGTTCTTTTTGGATGGAATGCCCTATAAATATCAATTAAGTCCATCTTGTTTAATGTATCATTTAAAGCTTGTGTTTCCTTATTTATTTTCATTTTGGTTGATCTGTCCATTGGTGATAGTGGGGTGTTAAAGTCCCCTACTATGATTGTGTTACTGTCAATTTCCCCTTTTATGGCTGTTACCATTTGCCTTATGTATTGAGGTGATCCTGTGTTGGGTGCATACATATTTACAATTGTTATATCTTTTTCTTGTATTGATCCCTTGATCATTATGTAGTGTCCTTCTTTGTCTCTTGTAGTAGTCTTTATTTTAAAGTCTATTTTGTCTGATATGAGAATTGCTACTCCAGCTTTCTTTTGATTTCCATTTGCATGGAATATCTTTTTCCATCCCCTCACTTTCAGTCTGTATGTGTCCCTAGGTCTGGAGTGGGTCTCTTGTAGACAGCATATAGATGGGTCTTGTTTTTTTATCCATTCAGCCAGTCTATGTCTTTTGGTTGATGCATTTAATCCATTTACATTTAAGGTAATTATCAATATTTATGTTCCTATTACCATTTTCTTAATTGTTTTGGGTTTGTTATTGTAGGACTTTCCCTTCTCTTGTGTTTCCTGCCTAGAGAAGTTCCTTTAGCATTTGTTGTAAAGCTGGTTTGCTGGTGCTGAATTCTCTTAACTTTTGCTTGTCTGTGAAGCTTTTAATTTCTCCACCGAATCTGAATGAGATCCTTTTGGGTAGAGTAATCTTGGTTGTAGGTTTTTCCCTTTCATCACTTTAAATATGTCCTGCCACTCCCTTCTGTCTTGCAGAGTTTCTGCTGAGTTTCTTCCTTTGTATTTTATTTTTTGCTGTTCCCTTGCTGCTTTTAATATTTTTTCTTTGTATATAATTTTTGATAGTTTGATTAATATGTGTCTTGGCGTGTTTCTCCTTGGATTTATCCTGTATGGGAATCTCTGCACTTCCTGGACTTTATTGACTATTTCCTTTCCCATGTTAGAGATGTTTTCAAACATAATCTCTTTAAATATTTTCTCAGTCCCTTTCCTTTTCTCTTCTTCTTCTGGGACCCCTATAATTCGAATGCTGGTGCATTTAATGTTGTCCCAGAGGTTTCTGAGAGTGTCCTCAATTCTTTTCATTCTTTTTTCTTTATTCTGCTCTGCAGTAGTTTTTTCCACTATTTTATCTTTCAGGTCACTTATCCGTCCTTCTGCCTCAGTTATTCTGCTATTGATTCTTTCTAGAGAATTTTTAATTGCATTTATTGTATTGTTCATTGTTTCTTTGTTCTTTAGTTCTTCTAGGTCCTTGTTAAATGTTTCTTGTATTTTCTCCATTCTATTTCCAAGATTTTGGATCAACTTTCCTTTCATTACTCTGAATTCTTTTTCAGGTAGACTGCTTATTTCCTCTTCATTTGTTTGTTCTGGTGGGTTTTTACCTTGCTCCTTCATCTGCTGCGTATTTCCTCCTTCATTTGCTGTGTATTTCTCTGTCTTCTCATTTTGCTTAACTTACTGTGTTTGGGGTCTCCTGTGCAGGTTCCTAGTTCCCTTTGTTTTTGGTGTCTGCCCCCAGTGGGTAAGGTTGATTCAGTGGGTTGTGTAGGCTCCTGGTGGAGGGGACTGGTGTCTATGTTCCAGTGGATGAGGCTGGATCTTGTCTTCCTGGTGAGCAGGACCACGTCTGGTGGTGTGTTTTGGGGTGTCTGTGAACTTATTATGATTTTAGGCAGCCTCTCTGCTAATGCGTGGGGTTGTGTTCCTTTCTTGCTAATTGTTATGGGCTGTCCAGCACTGGAGCTTGCTGGTTTTGAGTGGAGCTGGGTCTTAGCATTGAGACGGAGGTCTCTGGGAGAGCTCTCACCAATTGATATTACATGGGGCCAGGAGGTCTCCGGTGGCCCAGTGACCTGAACTCGGCTCTCCCACCTCAGAGGCTCAGGCCTGACACCCAGCCAGAGCACCAAGACCCTGTCAGTCACATGGCTCAGAAGAAAAGGGAGAAAAAAAAGAATGACAGAAAAGTAAAATAAAATAAAGTTATTAAAATAAAAAAATTAAAGAGTAATAAAATAAAAAGAAAGAGAGAGAGAAAGAATGAGCAACCAAACCAATAAACAAATCCACCAATGATAACAAGTGCTAAAAACTAAACTAAGATAAACATATAAATGAGAAACTAGTCAGTCGCATACAGCAAACCCCAAGTCAACAGTTGCTCCCAAAGTCCACTGCCTCAATTTTTGGATGATTCATTGTCTATTCAGGTGCTTCACAGATGCAGGGTACATCAAGTTGATTGTGGAGATTTAATCCACTGCTTCCTAGGCTTCATGGAGAAATTTCCCTTTCTATTCTTTGTTCGCACAGCTTCTGGGGTTCAGCTTTGGACTTGGCCCCGCCTCTGTATGTAACTCACCCTCTGGCATCTGTTCTTCACCCAGACAGGATTGGGTTAAAGGAGTGGCTGATCAGGGGGCTCTGGCTCATTCAGGCTGGGGGGGGGGGGGAGGGGTACGGTATGTGGGGTGAGCCTGCGGCGGCAGAGGCCGTCATGATGTTGCAACAGCCTGAGGCGTGCCGTGTGTTCTCCCGGGGAAGTTGTCCCTGGATCATGGGACCCTGGCAGTGGCGTGCTGCACAGGATCCTGGGAGGGGAGACGTGGATAGTGACCTGTGCTTGCACACAGGCTTCTTGGTGGCTACAGCAGCAGCGTCAGTGTTTCACGCCCGTCTCTGGTGTCCGCACTGATAGCTGCAGCTCACTCCCATCTCTGGAGCTCACTTAGGGGGTTCAGTGCCTTCTGTGGGCAGATGGGGAAGGAATCCCCTCTCCTCGCGCACCCCAAAACAATGGTCTCTTGCCTTTCAGCAGGTCCAGACTTTTTCCCATCTCCCTCCCGGCCAGCTCTGGCGCACTAGCCCCCTTCAGGCTATGTACATGAAGCCAACCCCAGTCCTCTCCCTGGGATCTGACCTCTGAAGCCAGAGCGTCAGCTCCCAGCCCCCACCCGCCCCAGCGGGTGAGCAGACCAGCCTCTCAGGCTGGTGAGTGTTGGCCAGCACAGATCCTCTGTGCGGGAATCTCTCCACTTTGCCCTCTGCACCCCTGTTGCTGCGCTCTCCTCCGTGGCTCCGAAGCTTCGCCCCCCCCCATCCCCTCCTCCCCCGTCTCTGCCAGTGAAGGGGCTTCCTAGTGTGTGGAAACTTTCCCTCCTTCACAGCTCCATCCCAGAGGTGCAGGTCCTGTCCCTATTCTTTTGTTTCTGTTTTTTTTTTTTTTTCTTTTGCCCTACCCAGGTACATGGGGAGTTTCTTGCCTTTTGGGAAGTCTGAGGTCTTCTGCCAGCGTTCAGTAGATGTTCTGTAGGAGTTGTTCCACATGTAGATGTATTTTTGATGCATTTGTGGGGAGGAAGGTGATCTCCACATCTTACTCCTCTGCCATCTTGAAGGTCCTTTAGGACAGTTTTAATTTTTTTTTTTTAAATACAAAGATAGTGTAGAAAGTTCCTATATGTTCCACAACCACAGCTAAATCTTATCTACGTATGTCACATTAATTTTAATTAATGAACCAATATTGACGCATTATTATTAACTAATAAATAAATAAGAACACGTTGCTGACCCAGTAAAAACTTAATATATCTGTAGTAGCCCAATTAAAAAAAAAAAAAGGAAAAGTCACAACTTCGCTAGGTAGATGGTAACTTAGGTAGGTTGGTGGTATCCCAAAATAGTTTTTACCCTGAGGATTTTTGACAATCTGTGGAGATCCTGAGCTTCCAAATTTACACCTACACAAATTTCTGGGACAGAAGAAAAGTCTTAGGGCCATTCAAGACAGAGTGTCTATCAGGAAAACCTCACATAAACCTGGGTTCATAATGTACACCCTCAGTATAAGTGTAAACAAAACCTAAATTTATGTCTAAATAAATAAAGCTTATTTTATGTCTAGGCTTTGACGCTAAATGTAGAGAGGAAATCTTTTCTGAGAAGTCAAAAAACAACGGGTTTATATAGCTGAAGAGAGAATTAGTAAAATAGAATGCACATTTGATGAAAGTATGTCCACACAGCCTGGTGAATTTAAAACATGGAAACTAAGCATAGAGTAAGAGAGTGTAAGAAATGTTCAATATATGTTCCAGAAGAAGATAGTGGTGAAGGAGAAACATGTAAAGGAACTTTTCTTCATCAGTAGAATCCGTTAACAACGTCAAAGGCAAACCAACAAGTGGGTGATAATACTTAGATTGCATATGGTAGAGGATTTATATCAAGTACATGCAAAAAAGTCTCATACTTGTCAATAAATGACTGGCAATCTAGTTATTGTTTTAACAAAGGTCAAAGACATAACAAGGTATTTCACAAAAGAAGAAATTAAATAGCCAATAGTCATATGAAAATGTGTTCAACCTCTTTAGATGTCAGAGAAATACAAATTAGAACTATGGTAAAATACAACTATACACCCAACAGAAAAACAAAAAATTAAATGAAAAAAGCCTATTGTACAAAGGGGTAGTAAGAATGAGGAACAACTTCAACTCTCATACATTACCATGGCAGAGTAAATCATTTAACCACTTTGAAAAACTAACAATATCTACAAAAGCTGAACATAAGCATAGTTTGTGATACCACACTTTCATTTATACGTATACACCCAACAGGAATGCATACATGGGTGCACCAGAAATTATGTATAGGTATATTTATAGGAGTATTTTCCCTAATAGACAGAAACTGGAAACTATTCAAATGCCCATCAATACAGATGACTATATTACTGGAATGGGATATTATATAAACTTTATACATCACTTAGTATTAATCTCACCATCAGCAATACACTATTGCCCAAAAGAAGCCAGACACAAAAATACTGTACAGCATGAATACAATTATAAAGTTCAAAACAGTCAAAAATAATATATGTCATTGGAAGTAAAGCTAATGGGTACTTTTGGATGGAAAGGATAATGGAGGTAAAACTTCTAGAGGAAGAATTTGAGGGCTAAAAGGGTGAAGAATGCTACTCACAATGGCAAGAAAAATACAACATACTTAGAAATAATACTAACAGAAGGTATATCAATTCTTTCAGGAAAAAATTACAAACTCTTTTGAAGATATTAAAGACTAAATAAAGTAAGAGATAAACTTTGTTATAGATAAGAAGATTGAATGTTATGAAGATGTAAAATTTCCCCATATTTACTTTTTTTACATTAACTTTTATTGGAGTATAATTGCTTTACAATGTTGTGTAGTTTCTGCTGTACAGCAAACTGAATCAGCTATACATATACATATACATATACTCCCTCTTTTTTGGATTTCCTTACCGTTTAGATCACCACAGAGCTTTGAGTAGAGTTCCCTGTGCTTTACAGTAGGTTCTCATTAGTTATCTATTTTATACATAGTAGTGTATATATGTCACTCCCAATCTCCCAATTCATCCCATCCCCTCTTCCCCCCCTGGCATCCATACTTCTGTTCTCTATGTCTGTGTCTCTATTTCTGCTTTGCAAATAAGTTCATCTGCATCATTTTTCTGGATTCCATATATAAGTGATAATTATACGATATTTGTTTTTCTCTTTCTGACTTACTTCACTCTGTATGACAGTCTCTAGGTCCATCCAACTTACGTTTAATTTCAATGCAATTCCAAACCAAATCCCTACAGAATTGTTCATGGAAAGGATGAAGTGATTCTAAAATGTATATGAAAACACAAAAGATAAAAAAAGAGCACGGCATTCCTAAAAGAGAACAAGATGAGGGGACTTTCCCTAACAGATAGCAAGACTTTTTATAAACCACAGTTATTAAGATGCAGGCACATATGCAAACATGATTTACAATTGAGCTGACCCTCCAGATCAGTGGAGAAAGGATAGATTACCTAATTGTGCTTAAGTAATTGGTTTTCCATGCAAAATAATTAATTTTTATCCCTCCCTCACACCCTACAAAAAATAATTTTAAGTAGATTAAAAACTTAAATGTAAAAACCAACATTATAAAACTTTCAGGATGGACTTCCCTGGTGGTGCAGTGGTTAAGAATCAGCCTGCCAATGCAGGGGACATGGGTTCGATCCCTGGTCCAGGAAGATCCCACATGCTGTGGAGCAACTAAGCCCATGTGCCACAACTACTGAGCCTGTACTCTAGAGTCCGTGAGCCACAACTACTGAGCCTGCGCTATCAAGCCCGCGAGCCACAACTACTGAGCCCACGTGCCACAACTAGTGAAGCCCACATGCCTAGAGCCCATGCTCCACAACAAGAGAAGCCACTACAATGAGAAGCCCATGCACCACAACGAAGAGTAGCCCCCACTCAGCACAACTAGAAAAAGCCCGTGCGCAGCAACAAAGACTAAAGACCCAACGCAGCCAAAAATAAATAAATAAATAATTTTATTTAAAAAAGTGATTAAAAAAAAAAAACTTTCAGGAAATGACAGAAACAAATGTCACCATGACCTCATAATGGGAAAGAATCTCTTAAGCAACATAAAAATGTGTGAATATTAAAAGAAAGCATTAGAAATTTATGAAGATCTGCTATCACACAGTGAGTAAATGGCAAGCCTTACATTGGGAAAGATATTTGCACTTCATATAATATATAAAGTATTAAACTCTTATATTAAATAGACTCCCTCAAAGCATTGCAAAAAAAAAAAAAAAAAGCAGAAACATAGGTAAAAGGCATGAAGGGGAGAAAAAATAGGAATGATCCATAAGCATGTGAAAAAAGTCTATACCTCATGAGCAATGAGAAATATTTAAATTAAAAACATGGTAGGGCTTCCCTGGTGGCGCAGTGGTTGAGAATCTGCCTGCCAATGCAGGGGACACGGGTTCGAGCCCTGGTCTGGGAAGACCCCACGTGCCGCGTAGCGACTAGGCCCGTGAGCCACAGCTACTGAGCCTGCGCGTCTGGAGCCTGTGCTCCGCAACAAGAGAGGCCACAATAGTGAGAGGCCCGCGCACCGTGATGAAGAGTGGCCCCTGCTTCCCGCACCTAGAGAAAGCCCTCGCACAGAAACAAAGACCCAACACAGCCAAAAATAAATAAATAAATAAATTTAAATTGAACTTTAAAAAAAAAAAACATGGTACATGGTAAAAAGATAAATAAACGAGTACCATTCCATACCCATATGACTGGCAAACATTAAAAAGTCCAACAGTACCAGATGTTGGTGAAATTCTGAAGCAAAACAAATTCATCCACTTATTGTTGTGCAATCATACATTGGCCCAACTGTTTGGAAAATGATTTAACATTACTGAGTGACATTGACAGCTTGCATACCCAACCATTCCACTTCTAGATATACGCTCCAGAGAAACTCTTGGCTGTGTGCAACGTGAAACTTGTGCAAGAATATTCACAGTAGTATTTTTAATAAAGGCAAGAAATGGAAAAACCCAAATGTCTATCAATCATAACATGTACAAATATATTCTTGTACATTCTTACAGCAGTAAAAATGTGAACTCCACTACAACTACACAGTGACTTGTAACTACATGGGTGAATAATCGAAGCATAATTTTGCTGCAAAGAGGCAGATCAAAAAATCAGGCCTACCACATGCTGTTGCAGTGAACATGAGTAGATCATAGACTATATTTAATAAAAGTTTGAGGCTGATGAATGCAGAATCCAGAAGAGCAGTTACCCCAGGGAGAGAGAGTGGTATGCAGTCAGAGGGCCACTCTAACCATCTCTAAGTATGGTGATGTTCTTTTAATTAAATGGAGATTTGACTACCTGGGTAATCATCTTATTATTCTTAAAATGTTACATATGTATTTTATAAACTTTCTATATGTGTAATATATTTCATCATGAAAAGTTTAGATTATTAAGAAAAGAGAAAAATACTAAGGTTTTATTTTTTAGCTGTTTTAAAAATGAAGGAAGCTCTAAATCTCCCAGATGAGAAGCTAAAACATAAAAGAAGACTATTTTGAGATTTCTATACAGGTCTAAATGCTAGAAAATAATTATTCTTTGTAATCTGAATACCTACAAATCAAATGTGTGTGTGTGTGTGTGTGTGTGTGTATGAAGCTTAAAATATCAAGAATATTCTAGAAAGACAAGACCCTCAATGTTTTCCTTTTTGTGTCTCCACAGGTCTCCCTGAATGGGATTCTGAAAAACTCAAATAAAACCAGAAGCCTTGCCAGAGGAAGCTGCTGCCTCTTTCTCCTTCACTATTTTTGCCTTTGCCCAGTTCACGGCAGGTCCCTTTTTGTACCCCTGCTAAATGCCTCCAGACCACACATCTTCTTGCTGTCACACATTCCTGACCACACTGCAGCCTCTTGTCTCTTTCAATTTGAGGACCACTGTACTAAGCTAGAAGTGCACCCATGGAGACCCCATCGCTTTCACCTCCTGTAGAACCTTGTGGTGGGGCAGCTGCCCTCTAATTGCTGCCATCTTGGGCTTTTTGCCAGTCTCAGATATCTACTTATAACCCTTTTCTGCTAGGTAACTGTACATCTCTTCTCATTTTGGGATCTTCTAGAGGAGAGTCACAGAGCAGAATGAAACTCTCGTTTTCTTTTCTATCATAGCCTTCTTCTTTCAACGATACAAAATTAGGGAGTGGTGGGGCCAGAGGATGTGAGTTTTATAGACAAGAAGAGACCAGACACATCTCCATGCTTTATCTGCACTCTCTGCATCTTTGAGGCCTCACATTGCATCTGGACTACAGGTTCCCTCCTACTTCCCAGGTGTGTCCTCTCCAGGTCACATTTGCTTCCCCTTGTGCACTGACATCCCTTTGCCACCACCCCCTTCTCACATTTATGAAACATGTCTGCATGTATCCATGACAAAATTATCAAGACACAGAAGAAAATGAAAGACTGCAAGAGAATAAATGACCCCAAAATATTAACAGATAGTTTACCCCAAAGTGTCAGATCTCACTAGTAATGCAGTAAATTCAAATGACAGCAAATCAAATAATGTTGTACATGTACTGACATATGAAGGTAAAGATAATATCATTATCTAATTCAAGCACAATTAAAGATAATTGATAAACTAATTGCAGTACCATTTTAAAATAATACATTGGGAAAGCAAAATGACATAATATAAAGAAACAATAGAGATATTTGTAAAAGGAAACTATGCAACATATGAAATATGGATGCCCAGTATATGTCAGGGGAAAGGCATATACGCTAACGTATTAAAGCAAAAACAAAATTCAGTTCACCACCACTATCAACACCACAAAACAAAATTAAGAAAGCAAGTTATGTGTTCAGTATTAAGCTACTTTAATAAATGACAGCATACCAACAGATAAAACATTATTTGTCCTGATATTTAGGAGCAAAAATATGTATGCTATAACAAAAACTGATAGTTTTAACTATAGATCTATATATGCACATTCTGCGTGTTGACATAGAGGTGCACATTCAGAAATCGGCATTTTGTTACGGACTGTAGTTGGATGGCAAATTTTACGTTACTGCTTGAACAACATGGAACTGCCAAATTTCACCTGCTTTTGACCTAATAAAAAGGAAATGGCATGTGGTTAAGTCTAATATATTAAAAATGCTGCCTTGGACAAAAGGCGCCTACTGTCCTGCTTTCAAGGAATGCCAGTCAACAGTATTTATAAAGGTAGTGTTAGAGTCCACAGATTTCTTAAACTTCTTCAGTTTAATTATAAGCCCTTCTATGTTTTAAAAGTCCTTTGAACCCCTGTATTTTTTTATTTGCTACACATCCTGAATGTTTTCTAGTCTTCCCTTCACTCATAGGGCTGCAAGCACATGACAGTGATGAACGCAAAGCACCTTATGGCACACAAGCCCATATTTCTAATAAAATTCTAACGCGCCCCTCCTACATAGTGCTTCAAGCCTAACGGGCTGTCTTTCAGCCTTTCTTGCCTATGCAAACCCATTTGGCCAAAACAACCTGAGAAAACTAGAATTATTTGCAGAATCATTGCAAAGGAGTTCAAGCATAGAAGAATCATTATTCATAATTTGCTGCCTATGGTAAAAATCAGTACCAGTCTGTTCATTTTCACTTACTTATTCACTTAATAAATCATCGAGTAGACATGATTTTCAACCTCCCCCAAGAAAGACAAAATTCTTTCAGAAAATAATCACTCAATGATTTAAGCTGAAAATATCAATGTAGTGCACACAGTACATAGAAATCTCTCTCAGCTATATAAATCTTATACACGTCCTCCTTCTCTTTTGTTTTGTTTTTTTTTTTAACACCCTTTTGTGATATGACAATGCTCAGAGACCAAAGAATGTTTGTAAGCAAGAGTTTTCAAATTGCTCAATGTCAAAAGTTTCTCATGGACATTTTCAAAAATAAAATAGAAGCCCCACCCTGGGTGAGTCAATTTGGGAAAATGGACTTTTTTTTTTTTAACTCTGAATAAGAACAGATTTCTGGCAGAGTCTTTTATATAAGTGGGTTGAGAACACAAATGAGCAGAAATTTAGAGGGGGAATAAAACAGGGAGGAGAAAAGACAGGGGGTAATTTTTTTTTTTTTTTACAAATTATGATAGAGGACATAGACACAGTTAGTGAAAGAGAGGAAATAGGTGTGTGAATGACTACCTTTGACCTGTATTAGTCATCATGTGCTAGGCTATGTTGTGTTAACCAACAACTTCTAATCTCAGTGGCTTATGAGGATAAAGGTTTATTTCTCACCTTTGTTGGTTGAGATCCAGGCTGATGTAGCAGCTTGCCTGCGCCGGGACATGCATTCTTACAGCACAGGGAGAGAAGCAATGGTGGAATCATGGTGTGGCTCTTTAAACTTCTCAGATGTGGGGTACTTCACTTCTGCTGGCATTCCACTGGCCAGAATTACAGGGCCAAGCTAGACACCAGTGTGGGGTAGTATACATTCTTCCCGCAGGGAGGGGCCCTGCAATGAAAAATGTGAGACTGGCAGCAAACAGTTGGGAAGAATATAACATGCCACAACTTCCTACAATACCTCTGATCCATATCAGAAGGAAATTCCTAAATAAACTTAACTTCAATCAAAGGTAAGTTGTCTCAACGGAAGTTTAATATAGGGATTAATTACAGTGGAAATTTTTTTACAACTATTGTAAATGGACCAGAATTTTTTATTATGTAGTAGGTACCCCCTAATTTGTTTATGTTCATACTTGAGATAGGCATTATAGTATGGATTAAAATTGATGGCTACCTGTCTAATTTTATTTTTCTTGTCTCATAGCCTAAGGTTGGAGCTTTAAGGGGTTTGTAAACATTGTTGCTTTCTTTTCTCCCTGAGATTGGTACTGGTTGTGCAGCATATAAGACAGAAAAATGGAGATGAAAATATTATCTGCCTTTACGGTAAAAAAAAAAAACAAAAAACAGTTGTACAATATACCATTAGATCTGCCAATAAAAGAGCATTCTCACTGCTCTTATATTAAACAGATTTACTCATCCTTTACTGGCAAAACTGGAGAAATTCTAGTTTCCAATATTGGGAAAATCACCTCCCAACATGGATTATTACAAATCCAACTTAAGTGTGTACCATATTTATAAATATCACCTTCTTTAATAAATAATCTTCAATGAATTATATTAGAAATGTATGGTAGACAATTGATTTGTCCATCAGGGTCAAAAATGACCTGTATTAATATGAAGTCTTAGATAGCAAATATAAAAGGAACTATTAAAAGTAATATAAAAGGGCTTCCCTGGTGGCTCAGTGGTTAAGAATCCACCTGCCAATGCAGGGGACATGGGTTCGAACCGTGGCCTGGGGAGATCCCACATGCAGCGGAGCGGCTAAGCCCGTGCGCCACAACTACTGAGCCTGCGCTCTAGAGCCCGTGAGCCACAACTACTGAAGCCCACGTGCCTAGATCCTGTGCTCCCCAACAAGGGAAGCCACCGCAATGAGAAGCCCGCGCACCGCAACGAAGAGTAGCCCCCACTCACCGTAACTAAATAAAGCCCGGGCACAGCAACAAAGACCCAACGCAGCCAAACATAAAATAAAATTTAAAAAAAAAAAGTAATATAAAAGAAGAATGAAATTCTAAATTGTATTTACTTTACCTGTAATGATGAGTTCCCTTTTTGACTGTATCTTAAGCATCTATATTAATTATCCCAGGCTGAGAAAGGCCTCAAAAGAAGATGTCATAGAACAGCTAGTTTTGAAGGTTATTTATTCCAGTACAGAAATGTTTAAATTTTCTCTATTACATTTCTACTTTCTCTATTACATCTTCACTAAAATCATCCAGACCATTCTACTCTGCCATAAGTAAGAGAGGATCCAGTGTATTAAATCTCACCTAACATGATGAGTAAATATGTGTTTATCTAAATCCTACTCATGTTTCAAGATCCACTGTGTATCTCTTCTATTACAATAAAGTCTCCCAAAGTCTCAAAATTTTATAACTAGACATTAAAAAAACTGTATGACCAGACATTATTATAAATGCATACATCTTGTCATGTAAACAGATGAGAGGACTGTATGGACATAATATATACTATGGATATTTTCAAGATGGTTTGAGGTAATCTATAATAAAATCACATTTAAAATAGAAGAACTCAAAATAATTATTCTAGAAAATATTTGGAAAGTCAATAAATATCAGGTCAAGGTCAGTTCAATATCCTATGCTGAACTGCAGATATCTGTGTGTCTTTGACCAATAAGAGGACCAGATGGCAAAGCTAACAGTCATTTATGCAAATAAAAGGGTCAGACTTCTTTTCCTTGCTAGTAAGGAGGCATTCTATCACCATGTTGTACCCATGGAAAGATAATTTTTTCCCCAAAGTTGTTCTTCTCCAAGTATGTAATTCTTAGTTATTCATAGGGTAGAGATGGACAACAAAATCTGGACATATTTTTTTAAAGCAAATTAACTGTTTTCTCAGAGTGGCTTTTGTAGAACATATGAATTTTGACTGCATCTTTTTTTTTTCCCCCCAGAATGAGACACTGTAAAATAAATACCTAGTAGATATTTGGTGGAATTCACGGTTTGCTCATTTTCATGCTGGGGAATGGTAGACAAAAATAAATTTTGTCATTTTGGTTTAACCATTATTAAAAAATAATGAAATATTCTGTTCGATTTTTTTATAGTAATACCCAAAAGTTTAAGGTGAGTACTGCAAAGTATGCTATTAATATCCAATAAATTAATCTATCAAATAAATGTGTTGCTATTCATGGCCCCTATGTAAGGAGTTTGATCTACTGAAATAGAATGGATAAGACCCAAAGGTCTAATAAGGGAGAAAAACATGAAAATATGTAATCATAAGACACTGTGCTAAATGCTTAGATAATGGTACATACAGTGAGGTTATGAATTATCCATTGGAGGATTCTTGATTTTCTTTGTCATGACAGATGATTATGCTTGCAATTATCTAAAAACTGAGTTATATTATTTGAGAACATGTTAATGTATTAGGGATTCGGAGGAAAATCTCTGCTATATTACTTTATATGTACATTCTGTATATGTATAGTCAATGCACTATTTCTTCTCAGTCTGGTTCTGGGAGTTATATAAATATACAATTGTTAAAGCCCACGTTATGTACTTTTCCTTGAATCTGACTTCAAGCTAGATATTCTTTCAATAACTAATATACAGAAATATATATCTAGCAAATATAGTATATATATATATAATATAGAGAATATTGATTATTTATTGAATGACCTTTCTATAGCGTTTGGATATTCATTGTAGTTTTCTACTACTTTTGTTTTCAATTCACCTTCAAGTACTTACAAGGAACATTGTGACAATCAAAAGCTCATTAAGCGATTGAATATGGATTATGTAAGTTACAAAGCAGAATATTAATTAGATGGGTGTTGGTTCTTTTAAACAGATTTGCCTTTTTAAAAAATTGAATCACTTAGAGGATTCTGCATGATATCTGTTAACTTTCAAAATGTCCTTCAAGAGCAGTGAAAAGTAAGACTTAGAAATTAGCAATGTACAAAGACTTACATCATTCTTCTGGCTTGCTCCAAAGATTTACACCTCACTTTAACTACTGAGTGTTCAACCAAATAGCATTTATCAACTGAAACAAGGGCATAATTATCCTCAAGCAATCTACAGTCCTCCTACATCACTATGAGAAGTATAGGCTCACTGAACAGCAAAGCCCAGACCCACAACTTTGGCATCGCCATTAGCCTTGAACTCTTGGGTGAGCATCTGACATCTTCCTGGCCCTATGCTAGCCAGGGAGCTGGGTGAGCGATGACATCATACTTATTTTGATGGAGCTTAAATTCTTGATTCCTCTTTTTTTTTTTTTTTTTTTTTACCCCCTCTAACATTAATCATCACAGTTAAACTTTCTTGCATAAAGGAATTCTATCATTGAAAATTCTGTGTCTCACAACATTGTCCACATGAAATATGTTTAATCAAAATTATTGAGTAGTTGCATATGTGAAAAAGTGAATGATGAATTCAGGCACATGATACATTGGTATGCCAATTCTCCTTAACTTCTCAAATTGTGGATGCCTCCTACCTCGAAAGCTGTAGGCTTCCAGATACAAGATTTACTTGAGTATACAAATAATTATAAAAGAAGAGCAAATGGTTCATTAATTTACCACGTTAATATTAGCCTATGCTGGTCTTCAGCCAAAAACCTTACCAGTAGGTGGTTATAAAGTAAGCTTTTCTAGGTCCAAGTGACATCTATGCTCTATTAAGTGCTTAGAGCCGCCTGGTGTGCCAGTAAACAAGACTATCACCCCCCAAGATCTGAGATGCGACATATGATGATGAGCTAAAGCTCTGCTCTATCCTCACATTCAATTTGGGGATCTTTCTGGATGAAAAGGCTATTAAGCCCAGAGATGTCATAGCCATCAAAGCATCAATATAAAAGTCATTTATTTTTAAGGAGCTTTACTTTATATGTTAACCTTTCCGGAGTTAGATTCTAAATTCTCCAGGATCAATTAGAATTAATCCAAAGCAGAATATTAGACTATGCTTCCCTTTTATTTATTCATTTTTAATTCTCCTGCCAGAAACAGACAGGCATACCGAGTGTGTGGATGAACAGCCCTCTATAAAGAAAAACATTTCCTGCCTGTGATCATTACACAATGCAAATTTTCCCCGAGAATCTTATAATCCATCATGCTAAATAGGAAAATAATATGGCCTTAGTGTGGTCAACTGTAAGTTCCAGGAAGAAAGCTCACTCGTTTCTTGATGAGTTAGGACCACTGAGTTGGATAGGAGTGACGCCCTCCACCTCCATCTGCTGTGGCTTCTTTCCACTAGGGATTAATTGACTTGAACGGAATTAGCAGATACTCTCTGTGCAATTGCTTAATGAGTTGACGATGATCTCAGTTCAACCACTGATCAGCTTGTTGGAATGCCCAGGTGAGGTGATCATTGTTTTAAAAACCTGAATTTAAAATTTAAAACTAAATTTCTGCTGACAACATTGAAGAAACAGAACTTAATCAGAGAAAACCTGTGCTCTTTATTTACTGCAGTAGGAAGCAAGCTCTAAAGACCAGGTCTAACTCTGATGCATGTGCTTTAAACACCGATGGCATTTTCTGTCATCCATTTTTCATTCTCAGACAGGGATGGTTAAAAATATTATGTAAAGAATGTATGGCAGATTTCTGAGTCAACAACTGTGAAGAAACAATGTGAATAACCAAATTAAAGATGTGACAGTTGAGAAATTGGAAACAAGTTATTACGGAGCATGTGTACACTCAAAGTTCCTAAAAGGTTCTTAAAATAGAATTAATCCTTACAAGCCACTAATGTTTCTGAACTAGATTAATGTTACTATTCACAGAGGCTGATCATCCCCAAGGAAGTTCACAGTACATCAAACTAACACTGTTCACTAAAGGGCAATTATATTTGGTAGAAATAATCCCCTTGAAAGTAGAAAAAGAAAAGAAAATCAATCACTTCATGATTTAATGGACTACCCAACAGCAATGCTAGCCATTACCAAATACGAACTACTATGGTAATAATTAGAACATACTTTACTATGGAAGAAACACTTACACTTTGGACCACTTTAAATTCAAGCCCACTAAAATTTAATTCATACTGTCTATACAATTAAAAAAACAACAATTTGGAAAATTTATCACAAATTTGAGATATCCATTAATTATTTGATTATTCTGTCATTTAAGAAATATTTATTTATTGTCTTTAATATGCTAGACACTTAGTCTCTTTTATACATATTAAAAAAGTTGTTCTTTTAAAATATAGATGTACTTTCTTCTGATCAATGTCTGTCTCAATAACGGCAGTTAAATCTTATGTTAATAAATTCAGGATATGTTGAATGGAATGCAGAAATTGTAGCAAACAAATTCTTCTGTATCTATTAAGATCCTAGCCTTATCTTTCATCTCCTTTTCTGTTTTCCCTATTCCCAAGTCTTTACTTACCATGTCCTATGCTGAAACATGTCCTTCACTTGCAGCTTTTACACCTTGGTTTATGCTACCCTTTTGCCTGTACGATTCAGCATTTCCATCTCTACCTGTCAAAATCTGTTCTTCCATCTAAGCTCTGTGTCAAGGTCAAGTAAAATTAGTAGATATTCTCAGTCGGAGCTAATATCTCATTTTTGGGCCTCCCATGTCATGGCATACGTATTTCTATTATAGCACTTTTCATGGTTTTACATAGTTGAAAACTTAACAAATGTTTCTTCCCCCTAGACCTAGAGATTCTTTTTTTTTTTTTTTTAATTTTTATTTTATATTGGAGTATAGTTGATTAACAATGTTGTGTTAGTTTCGGGTATACAGTAAAGTGACTCAGTCATACATATACATGTGTCTATTCTTTTTCAAGTTCTTTTCCCATTTACGTTATTACAGAATATTGAGCAGAGTTCCCTGTGCTCTGCAGCAGGTCCTTGTTGATTATCTATTTTAAATATAGCAGTCTTTATATGTCAATCCCAAACTCCCCTCCCCCCATCCTTCCCCCTGGTAACCATAAGTTCGTTCTCTAATTCTGTGAGTCTGGAGATTCTTGAAAGAAGAGAATACATCTTTCTCTAGCCCAGAGGGAGAAACTTATGTAGAAAATTTGAGTTATAGAAATTAGTATAGAAACTTGCAAATCCATCTGGAAAGGACTTTATCATCCCTCATTGATGATTTAAATTAGTGGAGATTTTGCAAGCCATATTCTATTTCTATGAAGGCTATTGCAGCATAATTAGTGGTTAATTAGTGGATGTGGAGTTCAAGATCCAGCTATGCCACTTATCCACATGAATGTCTGTGAAGAAATTCTTTAAGCTCCTTAAGGCTCAGGTTCCTTATGTGAAAATGGTGATAATAACAATACCTATTTAATAGGACTTTTGTGAGAATTAACTGAGTTAAGTATATAAAGAGCAAACTGTAAGTGGTATAGTAAAAATATACTCTTACTAGACTGGAACTCATGAGCATACATGAATGGAACTGCTATGGAAGTCATGAGAACCCTGAAGAACTCATAAAAAGATAATAAATTTTAGTGGATTTTGAGGCTATCAATAAATAAGTCTTTGAGAATAATCTATACTACCTAAGACATCTGCAAAACTCTCTTTTCACTTCTCTTTCACAGGGAAGAATCTAAAAACTAAAAGACCCAGTTGGAGGTTATATATTCAATATCAGGGTTTCTCCCTTCATTTCTTTTTTCTTTTTTCTTTTTTTTCTTTTTGGCTGTGTTGGGTCTTCACTGCTGCGTGTGGGCTTTCTCTAGTTGCAGCAAGCAGGGGCTACTCTTCGCTGCGGTGCGTGGGCTTCTCATTGTTGTGGCATCTCTTGCTGTGGAGCATGGGCTCTAGGTGTGCGGGCTTCAGTAGTTGTGGTGCACGGGCTTAGTTGTTCCATGGCATGTGGGATCTTCCTGGACCGAGGCTCGAATCTGTGTCCCTTGCATTGGCAGGAGGATTCTTAACCACTGCACCACCAGGGAAGCCCTCTCCCTTCATTTCTATGGATTATTCTCATCTCTATCTCAAGTAAGGGATGTTCCAAGCAGTAACCTTTTAAGCTACAGTCGCGAATCAAAGGCAGGACTACGTTCACAGTTCTAGACAATACACTCATGGTATTTAGTGATAACTGAAACTCACATCAACATCCTCAGGCATGGGCAGATTTTGCCTGACTCTCCATGCTAGGCACCCTAGCTTCTCTCTGCAATATGGTGACATTTTAGTCAACAAAAAGGATATTTATTATTCATAACGAGCAATAGAAATAAAGCAATTTTTATTTACTTCCAACACAATTCCTAGATCTATTATTGATGTATATAAACTGCAGGGACACTTCAATAACATGGCGAAGAAGAAAACCCAAATAATTCCAGAATTAGATACAAGAAAACACAAAAAATGCTTCAATACATAAGTAAATCTCCCTTCTTCAATATTAAATCTTGTTTCAACATTCCCATAGTTACAGAAAGCTTGAGTGTTCTTGGAAAGGATTCTATGCACAGAGAGGTTTAAATGTTTCTTTTAAACTGAGGGTCATTTGTCTCATTCTAGCTATACACAACACTCTTCAGCGTTAAGAACCTTGATTTATGCCTGCGCATAAATCCCCTCCCTCATTTTCCTAATGAGTAAAGCCTGGTAGGAAATAGAACACACTTTGATTAATAGTGCTTTGATAGTTATCACTTCTTTGTATAGGAGGAAGCTTGCTCATTGCCTCTTATTTGCAAACTGGAAAATGATACTTCAGTCATCCAGGCCTCTCTATGGTCTCTGAGGCAACTCAGTTCTAGTTAATTAGCATTAATGAATGTTTACTCTTTTCCTGGCACTGTATCCAGTGAGGATAAAAACAGGAACGAGCATGGTGCCTGACCTCAAAGAGCTTACAGCACACTTGTTCCTTGGCATCTGCAGGGGATTGGCTCCAGGACCCAGACAGATACTAAAATTCTCAGATGCTCCAGTCCTTTATATAAAATGGTGTAGTACTTGCCTGCAACCAATGCACATGTGCCATATACTTTAAATCATCTCTAGATTACTTATAATATTTAATACAATATAAATGCTGTGTAAATAGTTGTAAATCCCGTGTAAATAGTTGTCTGCATGTGGCAAATTCAAGTTTTGCTTTTAAAAACTTTCTGAAATTTGGAGGGAATATTTTCAATCTGTGGTTGGTTGAATCCCCAGATGCAAAACCTACAGATAGGGAGGGCCAACTGTATAATCAGGCAGACAGACATACAGACACACAAGTGAAGCAGTGTTATTGAAGTGTTGCTTCTATACCCTGTACAGAGGAGAGGGAAAGATGAGGCACAACAGAGGAAGAAATACGTTCTGTAGGGAATGTGTAAAAAGATAAACTTCCATACCCGGAAGTTTGTAAATATAATGTGGTCATATTACTATATTAATGACCCTAACCTGTTGATGTCATAGTTTCCCATGAAGTCTCCTCAGGTGTTTCCCGGAGTCCCCAGGTGATGTGTCTTATGTGCTCCTAATATGTTTCTCTTTTATCTGTTCTGATCTCGCTTTCCTGTCGATGTTTGCTGTTTACAAACCAGTTGAGGGATTTCCTCTTCACCGACCTGGAGAGAGGTACTCTCCACGGAACCGTCTGCCTTCCTCCCAGCATGCCAAACCTGACGCCACTGACTTGCCCAACAGCAGTCTGATCCTGTGGGAGACACACTGTGCTCTGTGTCCTTTCCCAGTCTCCATGTTGCATTTTCTTAGCTGCTTCTGAGCCCTGTTGCTTGTGCACAGTTCACACAACGTCCTGCATCATTTTTTCCCTTTATATTCTACCTGCAGCCTCTCCCTCTAATGGATTCAATAGTAGACACTGGCTGTGACACACACTCTCTAATCTCTAGACATCTGAACGTCAAATTTCTTCCCTATTGAGTCTTCTCTGCAACCCTCCCATCCCGTGATTGTGAATGACAGTAACTAGATGTTACATGGGGAATATTAGCTCACCAGTTCATGAAAAAGAGCCATTTAGGCTTAATCCCTGCTACAACACCTACAAGAGATGAAGCCTGAATTGGAAGTTACTAGACAGGAAACGTGGAAAAGCCATCCCAGGTAGAGGGAACCACCTGGGCACAGCACAGAATGGGAGTCGGGCCAGTGCAGTTCAGTCCAGTGAGAAGAGCAGTGTGGCTGGAGAGAGAGTAGGACCAGATCACAGAGAGCCTTGAGCACTCCGATTGGAAACAGTAACTTACTTGGGTTGGCATTAGGGAGCTATTAGCCCGTTTTACCTGAAGGAAATAACATAGTTTTAACTGTACACAGTGATTACTGTGATCTGCAGAAATGTGGAGGAAGAAATGGAGGATAAAACTACTGAAGAGAGGGAGACAACTGTGATCATTTATGATGGAGGAAATTGTAAAATGCAGCACTGGCTCTGCAGTAGCTGTAAGAAATCCTAAGAGGATATAGGCAATTACAGGACAGACAAAATTGCCAGATTTTGAGGTTGTCTGACATCGAACATGTTGGTTCCACTAGCCAAAACAGGAAATTGAGCTAGAAAAGCAGGTTTGAGGGCAAAACTGGGGAGTGGGGAGAATAATAAGCCTGTTGCAGACATGTTGAGTTTATAAAGCCTGTGCTACATTGTAAAGGGAGTACCTGAATTTGCATGTCTTAAGCTTGATCCCAGGAGGCAGTTGAGTTGAAGATGTAGATTTGAGTCATCAGCCTGTAGATGGTAGTCTAAATCAGACCAGTGGGTGAGATTGCAAAGCTATTCAAAGCTTGAGTAAGAAGAGATGAGTACCAAAGAGGAACACTTAGAACAAAAAATAATTTCTAACGCATATTTGCTAGACTAGTATATGATCCTAAAAATAATCTGTCCTGTGCTCTCTTACTCATATGATTCATTCTTAGACCTAAAGGCTTTAATTTTTTTGATACTTTTTCTAATTTTTTTAAATTTCATTTTTCCATTTTTTTGCCTTTTTTTTTCTTTTCACCAAGAGGCCTGGTAAGTGTTGTGCTCTTACTTGTTCTGAAGATGAATGTTCTGCTCAGAAATGAAGCCGAAAACATTGCCCACAAGACTGGCTTTCTGGCAAACAACTGGATCATGGTACCCTAGTGCCTAGTACTTTTTTGTTTTACAATGCCACTGCCATGGGGGCTAAATTTCAGCAGGCTTGGCATTGGCCCAAGTTGTTTTACTGACGTAAGAGATGGTCCTTCAGGGCACTTACCCTTGCTCAAGGTATAAAATGTACTGATTAATAGCATGACTTTGTAACAGTGGGCCAGTGGGTGTTTGTATCAACTTGATGGCACTGTTTATTGATAACCGAGATTAATGGTTTCAGAAGCCCTTGCCAAGATCCGTCTTGGGCTCCCTGGTTCTTAGGTGCTTTCAAGAGAGGAAGTGTATCCAGTACGGCCTGGAGGAAGGAGGACTTTGGAAACTCATGCCAGGTCTCCCCAGAACCTTTGCTGGGCGGCAGCCTTTGACTGCAAGGCATATCCTTACTTTAATGCTGTTTCTAAATTGTGTCATTTTCCTCGAATAAATCATAGATTTGTTAAGTACTGTCATTCTGGGTCCTGAGGGTCTTCTTTAGAAATTGAACCCTGTCTATCTACCATCATTAGATCAGTGCCTCTAAACCAAATTAATTAAGTAGTTTGATCCAAATAAGCATAGGCATTTATTAACAACTTAGTAGTCATTTTAAAATATACATACATTGAAAGAACAAGTAAAATGTCCATTTCATTTTTCAATAACTACAGTTGGTCGCTAATGAGTCATGTACACTGAGGATTCTGTGTAACTTCTCAAACCTTGTTATCAGATTGGACATCGTCACTCTCGTTTCCTGTTTTGTGATGATATTCACACCATATTTTCTGGTTATCATAGCAACCTCCTGCAGCCCAGTCATGTAAGGATATGACATCATCTGGAGGAAAGTAGCTCAATCTACTATTGAAACTGCAAATTACTTTGGGTAGTAGTTTGGACCATGTCCAACAAACACTGTTGTTTCACTCAGACATTGAAACTATCGTACAAGACCCATGTGAATTTGCTGCAGCACTCTGGAGCACTTTAGCACACATTATGGGAGCCACAGATACAAAAGAATGATACTAAACAAATCCCTTGTTCGTAGATGGTCTTCCTACAAGAGTCAACAATAATGGTTTGGAGGTGGCAATGTGATGGAGGTGGGGTGGGAAGACAATATTTATTTTTTAAAAGGTCCTAGTATTTATTTTCCAGAGAAAAAAATTTAAAAGGTGTTTGAAATCAGAAACTTAGATACACCTGAAAAAGAGTGTAGTCAATGAGCAGTCTTGCCACCTAAATAAAACAACATTATTTCTTTGTACTTTTTACTCTGGAAAGCCTGTGGGTAGCCTCCGTACAATGCCTCAGTAGGATAAAGAAGCCAAAATTATCAGGAACAGGTGTTTTCAGCAGGTGAGAGGCATATTTCAACAGACAGGGGTTTCTCTTTGTGAAAATTTACCTTTGAAGATGGAGAAGGTAATTTTAGGTCTATAGATATCTGATCTTTGAAAAATCAACAGAGAAACTTTCTGAATGAGATTCTTCAGTACATATTGCATGCCTGGTTCTTGCACTCTGCTGCTCTTAAGGACGGCTATCAACTTTTTCTATTTATTCATTCATTCACTCATTCAGTTATCAAACATTCATTGACTATCAGCTCTGTGCCAGGTGTACTATTCTAAACACTGTAGACAATTAAAGAATGGAATGTTGAAAGGTAATGTCCACTGGAATTTGGAAATTGGGTCGTCGTCTACTTTTTAGATGTTACTTTTGATTCTACAAAAGCCAGAAGGCATTTAAAAGACTAGCTGTCTCCAACAGGAGCTGAGAAAATGCATTTACCAGTTAAGGTGTTCTTTGTTCGTTGAGGTGCTTCTGCACATAAATCCCCATGTGTCTGGTTTCCAGTGCAGTCATCTTTTTCCCGTGGTCTTGAAAATGAATCCGAGCCATATATCCTAAGGGTATCACAGAGCTGTCATAGTGGAAAAGAGAGAGTACCCAGCTGTGGACTTTTTATCCCATTTTATCTATGGCACTATCGTTTTTATCTGTTCTATGTATTAGACCTAAAATAAGTTTTCAAACAAAGGGATTCTCTTAACAAAAGAAAAAAATTGAAAACTATCACCCTTTATTCTGCTACCTCCCCTTCATCAAAAAAAAATGTATTCTCCAGCAGGGAAATTCCAAATAAATCACATGCCTCTGGACTTCCACAGTCTTGTTCATGTTTGTCAGCAGTTATGGTTATGTTATTTACCATCATGCATGTCTTAGCCAAAATGCTTTTCTTTCTAGTTCTTTGGAGGGAATTAATACTGAGCTTATTAACTGAAGCAAAAGAGGATACAGTGAGATCATTCTCATCTCGTAAGAGGGCGTTCAGAGGAGTCTAACAACAAATTATAGAGGGAACCTTCAGTCGTAGTTGCTGCAGATGAAGAGGACTAAGCAACTGTTGTTGCCTCTCTATCCCAGTTCTGATCTCATTGAAAGAAATTGATCAGGAAGATAAAGATGAGTGTATCACATCTATTGCTCTCAAAAGCTAGCTTGGAGAATATGGATTTAAGCCTGTTAACTAGGTAGACTTGTTAATACTACACCGTTGAATTTTAATTACCCACCTCATTACAAGCACTGCTAGGAAACCATAGCCTTCACCTGAAAAGTCAGCTTACCACATGGCCAAAGGCAGACCAAAGCTTAAGCTCTGGGCATGCAAGCATATCCCAAAGAGAAAAGGGGAGTGTCTGTGTTTCTAGGCTTTAGTTCCTGCTCCCAGAAGTATTAATCAGAATGTACTCCTCTTTTCCTGGAAAGGAGTGAGTTAGGAAATAGGGCAAGAATCTAGGAGTATATAGGAAAAATCTTTCCTGGGGGAAACCACAGGAGTGGAAATAAGCAATCCATACTGATATTGCACAGCATCACCTGTGAATGAGGAATCAAGATGAGCACTTCCCAGTTTGTAAAGGAGTGTATACATGTGTGTGGGGGGAGGATGGTATATGAATCTACATCGTCTGCATCTAGTTGGTCAGTACTATGACATTAAAACCATCACACTGAATATCCCAGCTTGGACTCTAACAGCTACAAGTCACAAGACCAGCCCACCAAGTAACACCTTTAGAAATGTGACCATGAATTCATTTGCAACAAAATTCTGGATACCAGAAAGGTAGAGGGGAGGCAGGTTAATACCAGGATTAATGGATTCCAGTGCTACCCAGCAGTATCTCCAGAATGAATCTGTGTCTGAACACACTGAATTAAAAAGCATCCTGGGCACATCCATTTGATCAAAATAAAAGAAGATAACTAAGGCTATGTGAGATGTTAAAGCAAACACTAAGGGAGGGCACGCAGGAGGAGGAGAAGGAACTAAGGCAAGAATGATAATAGGAAGGTCCACTTGAGCTTTCCCCACATCCCTGATAAAACTCAGAAATTTACCTCCTCATTTCTCCTTTACAAAGAACTCTTTTTTGAGAAGAGAGATTTTGTAAAAACATCATCATTTTATCTTCCTCACTACCTTGTCCCTAAGTATAATGATTCTGTTGATCTAGGTAAGTGAAAATCTATAAAGAAATTTGAGCCAAATTTACATTTTCTCTAATACCCAGTAGTCTATAGAATAATGGGCTCCAAATACATATGCAATGCCTTTTAAAAATCCAAAGTCTGCTCTCAAACTCGATTCCAAAGGCTGTTAGGATTCACTCACTCATCAATCAAGTATTCAACCTTCTTAAATTAATTGAGCACATGGTAGGTACCTTAGGCACCTACAGGACCTAGTGAAGAAAAAAACCACCATGACTCTTGTACAGTCCATATGGTCCGTTTTAGACCTCTACAGAAAAAGCTCATCGTGATGTTCGTGATGTTATCCTACTTCAAATCTTTCACCTCTACACTGCTTAAAGAACAAACGTTCATCTCCTTCTATGACATATGAGCTCCTCCTTACGCATTTTCAGCTTCATTCCTCATTACGCCTCTACAGACATCCCATACTATCAGCCACACTTAATTACTTGCTATTCCTCAAACCCATCATGTAATGTCATTGCTTTAGTACTTTGCATAGGGTGTTTCCTCTATCTGGAATGCCAGTCACTTCATTCTCTTTCAGAAAATGCTGACTTATTATTCAAAATTTCTGAATGAAAGAAAAAAAGAGAGGTGGAAGGGAACAAGGGAAAGAGGAAGGAAAGGAAATGCCTATATTCTCTTGGCAGTATTTGATTCTTCTCAGGTCTGGCTGTCATCTGGACTGGGTTTTCTCATTGTTCATTTACTCATGATTCAATGAATATTTACTGAAAACTAACCAAGTAACTAAGTTTGCTATTTCACTTCCACTCGAATCTGGGCTGGCTTTGTGACTTTCTTTGACTAATGGAACTCAGCAGATGTGACACTGTGTCAGTCCTGGGCCCAGACTTTAAGAAGCCCGGCAGCTTGAGCTTCCTTCTCTTGCAATCCAATCACCATACACTAGGGAAGCTGGTCTAGACTAATAGAAGAGAGACCATGTGGAAGAGAACTGAGCTGCCCAGCCCACAGCCAACATGCCCGACAAACATGTGAATGAGGCCATCTTGGACTTTCCAGCCACAGCTCAGCTGCCAACTGAATGCAGAGGATTGCTCATAAACTCACAGAACTGGAAATAAAAAGAAACTGCTGTTATATTAAGTTACTAAGGTTTGGGGTATATTGTTATCCAGCAATAGATAAATGAAACATTATACAACTGATGCTATGCCAGTCACTAAAAACAAAAGGTAGAAGTATACACCTGAGAATAACTCAGTTATGGGTAGAAGAGATGGGTATATAAATATTGAATGACATATTACAAAAACATGTGTAAGTGTGATGAAAACTGTCTTATGAGTGATCTATTTTTGGTGCAAAACATTAAGATACATCTTCCTTTGCAGTGGTAATAAATTAAGAAAAACAAAAAACAAAACAAATAAACAAGTAGTGAGACGGTCCATAGACCAACAGAGAGGTGTCTTGGCAGAATCCCACAGATTTTCAGATCTGTCCTTTCCTTAATCATTAAATAATCATGAAGCATGAGTCTGAAAATTCCTTGCTAATTGCCACTTGGCAATGTGAGAAGGAAAAAGAATTGTGAGAGAATTTCTCATTTTTGTCTCTCCAGTTTTTCCAGAGTCCTCCAAATTGATTTTTTAATTAAAGGAGTATTAATAATTTCCAATCAAGTTGTCTGGTGCCAGAAGGAGGTTTTCTCTTGATTCAGTACATATATGAAAATTTAGAATGTACAGAGTAGAAAACATTATTTCTCAGCTGGCATTATCATCCTCAGAGAATGTGTTGGCCTCAAAGCTAATCCATTATATTAAGCACCTTCTTTATGTTCAGCACTCTGCTGGTCATGAAGATAGAAAAGAAGCAAGATACATATGCTAGAGGAAACATATGCAAACATATTAGCAAACTTATTTGACAGAAAGTGCTTTATTCTGTACCTGTGAAAGGCCAAGGATGGTACTGGAAGACCCCAGGGGTGGGGAGAGTGGATCCAAAGTGTATTAAGCACAGCTTTGACCCTCCATGAAGTAAGTCTCTGGTGGAGAAAACAACTCTGTATAAACACTAGTTCCCTAGGCTGCTGATACTACTACTATTAATAATAATAATTTGATGATGACAGTTCTACAATAATGGGAATAATTCCATATGAATGTGCCTCACATTTCAAAATGAAATGAACATTGCAGTGAATTCTGTAGGAAATAAAATTTATATCAAGGCAGACACTTTTGAAGCTGTCCCTAATTTCAGGGAATAGATTTCTGCATTAATGAAATGCTACAAATGCTGACATATATTTTCTAAAATGAATCTCATGGGATTTTTTGTTTCAATGCAAACACCCAGCAAATCAGACATTTTCGCTGCATCCGTTGTTGTTCAGCCTTGTCTAAGGGGTTTTGAAATATTGTTTTTAGTGAGCATCATCTTGCAACCTCACTGAGGCTGACCTGCCTAAAAGTGGAGCGTACAGTTCTTCAGCCCTCCACAGACTTCTGGGCCCTTCAAGAAAAGACTGATTTGATTTCTCAAGGGTAACGGAGGATTGAGCTGTTTAACTTGGTGCCAGAAGGGCAGCGTCTTCTGAGAGCCACTGTTGGCATTTTAAACACATGTCTAGGGTCTGTATTTACAGCACGTTCATTCTGCTGCTTTTTTGACACTTGGGGACTTTGCATTGTTCCCGCATGTCAAGGTTCTCCTGTGGGTTTATTTTAAATTGTGGCCAGTCTTTAAAAGCCTGTTATTACTTCAAAGAAAATCCAATCAAGCAGGCTTTCAAAGACCTGTTTAAGTTGTGAGGTGTCAACATGATACTTCCCTACCATCCCCATGATTTTCTTTATTTATTTTTGTAAAACTCCAAAACAGAGATGTAGAGAAACCACCGTATACCTCTATTTGAAATGTCTCTTTACTATTGATATTTAAAATGCATCGAAATTTAAAATGAAAACTCAGAAGGAATTAAAATTTGTTTCTATCGCAAAAATATAGGTAGAAAGCTTGAAAAGTTCTCAAATCTTGCTGAAGTGTTTAATAGACTTAATTAAAGTAGGATTTTACACATGTTGAACTTCACTTAAATGTAAAAGTAAGACCAATAAAGACACATAAAAAGAGACCGTAAAAACAGCCACAGGGAAATGTTGTATCTCCATGGTTGCATCAGTTAGATTTGCTGCATAACAATCTACCCTAATACTTAGTGGCTTAAAACAACAATTTTTTTAATAGTTGACAATTACGTGGATCAGCATCTTGGGCGGGGCTCAGCTGGGCAATCCTGCTACACTTTCCTGAGCTCATTTATCCAGTCGCAGTCAGATGGTGGATCAGCTGAAGGCTAGTTGGTCTTGGATGGCCTCACACTCATTCCTGGCATTTGGCAAGCTGTTAATATGGGGGTAGTTTTTCTCTCATGTGTCTGATGGCTTGATGTCAGCTGGGGTGATGCCTACATGTTTTTCATCCTCTAGTAATTCATTCACATGATGGTGGAAAATAATACTTTTCAAGTTTCTGCTCGCATTACGTTTGCTAGTTTCCCATTGACCCAAGAAAGTCTTATGGCTAAGCTCATATTCAAGAGGTGGAGAAATAAAGAATTCCTTTTGATGGGAGGAACTTCAAAGGATTTGTGGTGATTTTCTACATGTGAACAAAATACTCATAACCTTCCTTAATATTTCCCTGTCTGATTATAAAATATAAATACCTAACATCTGTTTTGTACCAAGCAACCTCCTTATTATGTGCTAAACAATTTTGTGTGAATTACCCTTTGTCATCTTCACAATGCCATGAGGCAGATAATATTATTCATTGCTATTTATAAATGATGAAACTAAATAACAGAAAGTAAGCTGTCTAATATAATACAGCTTGTGTGAGATGAAGTCAGGATTCTAATCTATTAAGTCCAAATCTAGAGTTCATTTTCTTAACCAAGACTGTACATACAGAGGTGGAATTATTTCTCCTTTTAGTAAGATAAAAGTTTAAGACTAGTAATTTCACAGGAGAATTGAAGATAATTATATTCAATTAAGGCTAAGATGCATATTTTAACATGTCTGAAATTAAATTCATCTTGCATTTGCTGAGTATCTTCATGTAGTTAGCTGCAGTATTTTTTTCTGTCTTAATGGTACACAAAACAATGGTGTACCTGCTATCTAGGGTATCTTATATTCAATAAACATGATAGTATCATCATATGTCACTTCGTTAACTTATAGCATCATTGTATTCAGCAACAAAGAGGGTTAAGCAAAGGGATCACAGCCCAAGCCCAGTGGCTCAGATACTGCTTAATTTATACTAAATGATGAACAAAACTTATTATAGGCTCAAGCGTTGGCATTCTTTGCATTTTACTCTAAATTTTATCATTTTGAATGAAAATGTTAGTTTTGATGATATGTTGTTACATGAAGCCAAGAAAGTCTCCAGAAAAGACATTTTCTGAACACATTAGAGATTGTCTCTGTTATGTACACATCAGTGGTTTATTCACTAAGCATTTTGTTCATCTGAGAAAACTCAGTATATAAAACTAACGAACTCAGAAGTGTACTATTTAATTGGGGCTTGTAGAGTATTAGAGAGGCGAGTGGACAACAGAGTACCTACAATTCAGAGAGAGGGTAGTGATTGGGAGTGGGGACTCTGGAATTTGATTTCCTGAGTTTGTAATCTTACCTTGAGTGAGCCACTGTTACTATCACGACAAAATCTCCTCATATGTAAAATTAGAGGCTATTAGTACCTGCCCCTTGGGTATAAGCCCTAGTAAATAGTCAATAGATAGTATAAACTATTATTATTATTGGCACAGCTCCTTCCATAGGAGAACTCCTGGGGTGGTGAGGTGCTGTGTAAGGGTAGAGTTTGTAAACTACGGAGTGGCAGCTTTTGAAGTTAAGGTCTTTGAACCACAAAACCATAGCCAAATAAACCACAGCAGCAATATTTATGAAGTGAATGCTACACATACTTACTAAGCAGATAGTGGCTCTGTACCATGAAGGAGAAAAAACAAGAAGTAGGACATAAACTTGGCCCCTTCAAAAGACTTACAGTAACTTGAATTATAGGCATAGTGTCTTAGGAGGAATGGATTGATGGCCAGACTCACACATCCTAAACTATTAGTTTGGGGCAATTATATTGGTGGTGATGGTAATAAGGGTGTTGGAATCAGCAGATTGATGTCATTTTCCCTTTTCCCATGAATTCTCTCAAAATTTCTTCAAAGTCTATGAATGTATCTGTGCCTACTTTACAGATGGAAAAATAGGGTTCCATGTAAATTATGGATTCTCTCCAAATGAAGTGCAAAGAAGTGCAAGCCAAGTATTCAGACTTCCAAAGTCTCTGTCTACTTAGAATGCTTCTTGGTAGGAAAAAAAAAAAACAAAACAACAACAGAGTAACACAATTGATTTCTTTCTGCTGAAACTTTCAATTTTGGAGTCAAACAGAGCTTCAGAAAGAAAAAATCCTTGCCTTGCCCGTTTTACACAATATATTCATCATAAAGGTCTTGGCCGAGTTAGTTAGCAGGGGGTGAGATCAGGACTTAGGGGTTAATCCCTGAGAATGGTCTCTCATAAAATGTTATTTTGTTCTTAGTGACAATTAACTTAGCAGAGCACTTGAATCAAAGAGCAAGCAAGGTCAGTTTGCAGTTGGTGCTTTCTCCTCCATTAAATGACACATGGTGCCTATATTTTAAAATTACGCATAGGAGGTGGCAGGCTCCTGAATGCATTCCAAAATATATCACAGACCAGGTGTTAAAGCACATTGCTATTAAGCTCAAAACATGAGCTGAAATCCGTAGTGATAAAGTTAGAGACTTTTCTACAGATGTGTAATACACAGTGTAATTTTTTTCTAATATTACACAGACAAAAGGAACCATCCTTTAGTGACAGCTGATGGAAATAACAAATAAAAGTAAAACAACTTCCCTAAGCATAGAGGGTGTGAAGCCTATAAAGTCAGGGAAAGGTTTTAAAGGTGGACGTGTGAGGAAGCAGGAAGCAGAGAAAGCACCTCGCCTTGGTGTATCTGCTCTCCATCATGCATACATCTGTTATAGCAGTGTTTCCCAAAGAAGCTCTGTGGACTAGGTCATCAGAATCACCTGCAAGGGGTTTTGTTTTTAATACGGAATTCTGGGCCCCACCCTGGAAGGTTCTGTTTCAGTACACCTGGACTTGGGGCAAGAAATCTGGGTTTATATCAAGTATCTAGTAAAGTGCAGTCATTTGTCTTTTCTCTTATGCTCTCCAAAGGATTCTTTTCTCCATCCCTCGTTCTCTGTCCCCTTAACATTTTGGATTAGGAATTAAATATTGGAGGCAAGACCGAGGGAGCTGGAGAACATGGAGGACGAAGTACAGCAAGGAGGAAGTAACCATCAGCTAGGAGAACATAGGAAGAACCTGGCTGTGGATCAGCTCTTACCATTGCCCATCACTCTCCACTCCATAAGGGGGTGAGTCTCCCTGGTCCCTCATGTGGACACACAGTAGCTCACATCTGGGGATCATTTCCTGTCTGGTAGCTATGAGAGCAGACTCTCTGAGTGGCAGCATTCCTCTGCTTCTGCATATGTCTCTCCCAGTCCTGATCTCATCATGGTTGTACATGGTGACATGTACATGGTTGTCTTTGGGGAATGAAAAGGAAAGGAAGACTTTGAGAGACAAAGACAGATAAAATCAGTTGGCATTAAAATTTCCTCTCCAAGTTGACTGGCCTCTATTTGGTCCTGATCTCAGAACTCCATAAAGGTTGTCAATAATTTTGGCTGCATTGTCTATTAAAAAGAGTCTCTTTAAGGCATGATTAGTTTCTCTTTAGAAAATTTTAAAGTGTGTGTGTGTGTGTGTGTGTGTGTGTGTGTTTGCAATTATAGATATATGGAAAAATAAAATGAAATTCTTAAAATGTAGGTCCTAAATTTCGTATGTAATTCATGATGTTCATCACTGACGGTGTCTTCCACAACAGGAACCTCAGATTCACAGCTCTGACCTCATTTGGATAGTGCCCATTGTCAGCCCTCTGCATTCCACCTTTCAGATGTTTTAGTGGCTTCTGACAATGGAAAGTTACTCATGTTCAAGTGCATTCATTCTGATTCTTATACTCTTCCTTCATATTTATGGCTTCTGCCTTAAGATTCCATTCCAAGACAGAATACTATGTCTTACTCAAGCCACTGACTTCAGAATATCCTTCATATATTTCCCAGACTCTAGAGGGGAAAGAGCCTTTTTGGAAAGCCTATATGAGAATAACAATTAGTGACTGAGTTCCCATTTTATCCCTGGCTACGTGCTGGATTTATATAATGTAAAAGATCAAAAAAAATGTCAGTTGTGGTAAATGACGATTCGTGCCTCATTACCCAATAATCCCAGACCTATAGGTTTAAGGGTGATATGAATCCATAGCTTGAGATTCTGATCTTCCCCGTGAGCTCAGCTTCACTTCAGATTAAATATGTGCCCAAGGATTAGAGAGTAGCCTGGGAAAATGGGAACAATGGGATTCTGCAGGCAGCCTCTCATCTGCAATCCAGGGATTGTGCTGGGTAGAAATATCTGCACATAGTCTACTTTGTCCTTACCTTCTTGTAACCCCATCTCTAGGATAATAAGGACTTCTAGAAAATATATACTTCTGATACCTGACTTTAAGCTACTGCCCTACCTTGCAATCTCAGAGAAAGCTGTTTTTCAAGTATGACCCTTCCCCCTTGTAACTCCTCCAAGTTAATTTCTCTCAAATTAACCACGCATCCCCCCCACTACTATATCAGTACCTGGCACACAGTCAGTGCTTAATAATTATTAAATTAACAATCAAAAGAAGAAGGGAAGGGGCTTCCCCGGTGGCACAGTGGTTAAGAATCTGCCTGCTAATGCAGGGGACACGGGTTCGAGTCCTGGTCCAGGAAGATCCCACATGTCGCGGAGCAACTAAACCCGTGCGTCACAACTACTGAGCCTGTGCTCTAGAGCCCTCGTAACACAACTACTGAAGCCCACACACCTAGAGCCCGTGCTCGGCAACAAGAGAAGCCCGCGCACCACATTGAAGGGTAGCCCCCTCTCGCAGCAACTAGAGAAAAACCCGCGCGCAGCAACGAAGACCCAACGCAGCCAAAGATAAATAATTAATTTAAAAACAAAGAAGAAGGGAAATGTTACAGTGTGAGAAATGAATCATTCAGTCCTCAAGTGCTTCTTAAGTACTTATGTCCAAAAAGATCTCTGCTTTCATGGAATCTAGAGTCTTGGGATGATGGAGTTAGAATAGTGGGAAAAGACATAGGCAGCTAAACAAATAAGTAAACAAGACAAGTTTATAAAGTTCTGAGTGATAGAAAGAAAGTGAATTTTGATGCTGTGATAGAAAGTGAGTAGGGAAATGGGGAATTACTTTATAAAGGATAATCAAAGACGTCCTCTCTTAACATTGAGATGATTTGAGAAAGATTATTCCAAGCCAGGGGTCAGAAATTAGGAAGACTTCCAAAGATAAATGGGTAATGTTGTGTCCAGACATGGAAAGACACAGTCTGTACCCTCCTAGAGCCCCGGGCCTACTCTGAGCTTCTCCCCATAAGAACTGCCTGGATTCCTTTTGCACATGGCTGTAGCAAACAGGTCTTGCCTTGCTGCTTGGCTTCCTCAATTTCTGCTCTATTCTTGTAAAACATTTAGAAAAATAGCTTCGGATGAAGAACAGCCTGATTTCCTCTGTGTCTGGTAGTGAGAAGAGGGCATTTCTGATGACAGTTCAAGGTGGACAGCCATCATGCAGGACATTTCGATGGAGCTTGTTCTTCCTCTGCTCCTATGAACAAGTCTGAAAATCATCACTCTGGACTTGCTATTAGCCGAAGTTGAATGTAAATGATGGGATGTTTTTCATTACTGCATTCATTCATTCACTCACTCATTCATTCACACATGCCTTCATCAGGCATTTGGTCAGTGTCTCAACCACAATTCTGGGCACTGAGAATACAAAGTATACTTCCCTTTCAGAGGTGTACACACTAGTCTAGGGATAGACAGGTAAGCCCAAATCACAGTAATGTGATGTGTGCTCTGAGAGAGTTGCAGAGGTTGGTGTGGAAACACAGAAGCGTAAGTGCTTAATTCAGCCAGGAGAGGTTATAGCAGATTCCTGAAGGAGCTGATGCTTGGCCTGACTCTCAAAGGCTGGATAGAAGTGTGTTAGGTGAGCAAAAATGTGGGAGAGGATTGGTGTTCTACAGAAAGAGGGTGTTGTTTAGGCATGCAGGTATGACATGCATAGTGTATTCAGGGAACTAGAAGCCTGTCAAGAAGCAGTAAGAAAACTTAACAGGTGAGGGAGGGATGGAGTGGGAGTTTGGGATTAGCAGATGCATACTATTATATATAGAATAGATAAACAACAAGGTCCTACTGTATAGCATAGAGAACTACCTTCAATATTCTGTAATAAACCACGATGGAAAAGAATATGAAAAAGAAAATATGAAAAAAATATAAATTCAGTTAATATATATAACTGAATCACTTTGCTGTATAGCAGAAATTAACACAGCATTGTACATCAACTATACTTCAATAAAATAAAGTTTTAAAAATTTTTTTAGAAAAGAAAACTTCATGACTTAGAAGGGGAACGTTGCCTCAAACGCCAGTTTTCTGTGGCCATCAATTTTGCACCCCTTTGTTCTAACAGTTCATTATTTTTTTAAGACAGTCATTTCACTAGTTTTCCAGCCTTGTCTGGCTGTGACACTGTCTCTTTTCCCTCGGGTGCTCACCTTAGCTAAGCAACCTTAGCTCTTCTCTGCTCTCCCAGGAGAGAGAGGGGTGCCTCCGACGCACCAGGGAACATGGAAGGGGCTTGACAACCATCACCTCATACTCTGACTGTGCAAGGTGGTTACCATTCTTAGAATGGAGGTGAGGAAGGGTTGGGCCACCTTGCTTAAGGTCACAGCGCTAGGAAGTGGCATGGTTACGATTCAGCCTCAAACTTGGTGCTCCTCAGATTACACTGGAGCGGAGCTGGTTGTAAGTCAGGCTGGCAGTCCACTGAGCCTGTGGTTTTGGCTGGTGTGAAGATGTTGAAGGAAGGTTTGTATTAAGATGCTCTGTGATTTTGGCACAAGAGCTGTGGAAGCTTATGGGCCCCTGGAGAGGTTAGCAATATGAGCAAGAAATAGCAGGATGAGTTTCAACTAGAAAAATGCTAACGAATACATCTGGAGACAAACAAGCGGAAACACACACAGTTAATGGGAAGAAGAGCAGCAGGGACCACAAGGGCTTGGAGAAAGTGGACACTTCATCATAGAGACATTGCCAAGAGGAGGTGGGAGCAGACGTGCAGGAATCACTTGGGCTGTGAACAAAAAAGACTTCATCGAACCCAGGCAAAAGAAAAAAAAAAGTCTTCTGCATGCCTGATGGTTTGGACCTGCAATGGCATTTTCACTTTGGGTCTCTATATTTTAAACAGACCTCTACTAATGCTGGGGAATTCAGAGAGAGAGAATCACACATATAATTTAATACCAGAGCGGATGAACTCAAGAGGAACAAACAAATACGAAAATAAGATCCTCTTACATCTCTACAATTCTGAAAAAGGCAACTGTAAAAATAGCTGAAATGAGAATGTGCAAATGAGAAGGTTAACATAGCTCCTATCGGTACCAATTAAGGCCCTGGGTCTCCTCCGTTATTTGATCTTCTGCCAAAGACAACTGGGAAACTGTCTCCTAAAATGTGGGTGTTCCATGACTGAAGTCCAGCACCAACCCTGTGGAAGCTCATTTCATGCCGATGCCTATAGAGGGAAGGCACTCAAGTCCTTGGAAGGCAGCCTGTTGCATTTCTGACCATCTCTTAATCTTATTTAATGACGGCTCACAAATGATGCCTATGGATGCCTTGTAGTGTCTTCTCTAGATGTGATGCAACGGACCTCCGTTCCTGAGCTACAGCCACAGGGCAGGGAATGACACCATTCCCCAGTTTTTACTCTATTTTTTTCTCCTTCTGTCAAAGAACACTGGGTAGACTGGAAATGACCCAAGTGTGCTGTCTTAGTAATTCCTCAACCAAATGTTGTTTTTCAATAACCATCTATCTTAGAAACTGTCTCTCCCATTATCTTTATCCTAACTGCTTGAAACAGATGGTACTTTGTACCTTAAACTCATATCCAAATCGTTTCAATTGCCACTGCCCTGTGATTTGGGACTCTAGACCTGAGAGGGGGAAAAGCACATTATAAAGTGTGAAAAAAATGCTTCAGTTTTGTAGGGGAACAGAAGGTACTAGTGATTTTGGTGTATCATGTTATGAGCCTCTAAGAAATAAAGGGTCACGTTCTTGGTGAAAATTCCCCACGTAAACCCTATGAGTACTGTGCTAAATTAAAAGATTCCTGGATGGAATTCCGGCATATGCTGATGTACCCTGGATGTGACAAGAAAAACGTTAAACTGCCACCCTACCGTAAGTTTTAGTTTCTTCTCATTCATTTAAGATTCTAAAAGGCAATATTCTCCTTTTGAACATAAGAAGTGCTTCCGAAACATTTGCTCAATGCATGGATGGGTGACCTCAATGATGGAGCAGTCAGGACTTGGCTAGTTTTGGTGCAGTGCAAAGTCCCAAGTTTGGACTTTAAAGTCAAACAGATCTCATTCAGATCTTGCCCTCACCACCTAAAAATTGTATGTTTTCAGAATAGTAACTTCAGTTTTATGTCCTTGATCTCCTGGTTGCTGTTGTTATTTTTGTTTTTAAGGGACCATTTTACCTAACTCACGGGGCTCTGGGGGGGATTAAATGGAAAAAACCAAAAAACAAAAACCAAAAAACAAAACATGCCTGATGACTCACGTGATTCCTGGAGTATAGGAGAGGTTTAGCTGAAGTGCTTCTGCACCTTTTGTCACTGCTTTGGGGACCACCCGTGACAGTTTTCTGGCCAATATCTCATTTACTCCCTTCCTATCCATGGTCCAAAGCCCCAAGGGAACTTTCTTGACAAAGCTTCCCCTTCCCCGTGTGCCCTTCTCCTTTCCCAAAGCTCTTTCAGCAGTCAGTGTCTACACAATTCATTTAGAAACTATGCATATCTAGCTGGCCGCACAGTATTCCTTATTTAATTGTTACTTTACAGATTACACGTATCAGTTATGTGTCCTCCAGTTGAAAACTTGAAAGCAGGGGTTGCAAAAGGCTGAGTCCTAACCCAACGCGAACTTCATGGGAGATAAATTTAGATAAGTGTTAAATGAACACAATATGTCACTCTTAAACCTTTTGAACCGGAGATTCTTCATTTGTGAAGGATATAATATGTACTCTACTTACTTTTTAGTTGGGTTATAAGGATGAAATGAGATGATGTATGTGAAAAATTCTGTAATTCTTAAAGCTTTCACAAATGTATATAATTCTTCTCTTATGATTATTTTATCCTATTTATCCTTTAACTACAATTTCAAGTATGAAAAGATGGTTTCAGACTCGACTTTGAAGAACCAAGCCCAGAAAGTGTAGTTAGGTAGGCAATATCAAATCCAGTACTAATAGCTGGCTCCCCCATGTCCAAACACCTTCTTTCTACTACCTATGCTTATAGTGACCATAGTATTTAATTAAAAAGCAGGATATGGGATTCTTTTAAAGACATGTCAGCACAATAGGAAGATATATATATTGCCTATTCCTTCCCTCTCTACAGCATCCATTGCATATCTCTATTAATGGATACTATATTTTATTGAAAAGATCCATGAAGACCTTTCAGCTGTGGCCCTGATACAGCATTTCTGAAAACACACACACAAACATTAACAAGTTGAAACAGTTCTATAAATTCTAAATTTCTCAACACTCTGCCAAAACCCTGGAGGAATTTCTACTAACCAAAGCACAGATGAAGCTTTGACGGAATAAAAAAATGACTAGCAAGGGCAGATGTGGAGACATGGGAAATTGATGAATTTTCTGAATTGTAATTTCTGCATTATGGCAAGAGAATGATTGTAGATTACATCTAATTGTTCAGAAATAGGAACTCCTCTGTACCATCAGTTGATCAAACAGTGAAAGAAGATATAATTTTAAGTAAAGCCCAGGAATGGGAATAAAATAGACCTAGATTTGCAGGCCAACTTGCTACCTAGTAGCAGCAGGGCTTTGATAACCTTACTCAATAGTTCTAAAATTCAGTTTTTTTATTGATATGTAATTGACATATAACATTGTGTAAGTTTAAGATGGACAACATGTTGATTTGATACATTTATATACTGTGATATGATTACCACCACGACATTAACTAACACCTCTATCATGTCACATAATTGTCATTTCTTTTTTGTGGTAAGAATATTTAAGGTCTAGTCTTTTATCAACTTTGAAGTATGTAATAAACAAGGATAGTGTTAGTGATTCCTTTATATAGTCCCTATGGAAATATATGTAACGTTGCTAGTATGGTGAGTAGAACAAGGTGAAGTTCAGTAATATTAGTTTTATTATTTATATTATTACTATGCGCTGGAGATTGTCTATCAGTATTCAGGCCTCCTCCCCCCAGCAAAAAAAAAAAAAAAAAAAAGAAAGTTATACACATACATACATTCACACCCACACACACACATCTAAGCCTCACAAGGTCTGGAAGCCTGGAAAGCACCTTTCTCAGATTCATGGGTTCTGACTTAGATTCCATCAATGAAAGTCACCTACACAAAATTAGGAAGATAGAAGAGAAAGAAAGCCATTATTCTCATCCTCCAGTGGCAGGTAGACAAAAGGGCAGAAGCAAAAGTGGGATTCACAACTTTCTGGGTCTGCTCCTGTGAATCACCCACCCTAGAGCTGCGGGTCTTTGAAATCATGTGCACAAATTCCTGGAATTCCTACATTTCTTGATTTGCACAAAGTCAGCTGCTTCAACTGACCCTCACTCCTGGCTTCCCCAGCTTTCCCAAAGTTTTTTAAGTAGCTAATTTCTTATATTAAATCCTCCCCACTTAAAATATCTAGAGTGAATTCTATCCTTCTGACCACATCTTGCATAATACATATTCTTTCAATACTCACAATTGTTGTTTGATTCAGCTGTGTCTACCAGGTAATTCATGGGCAGGTATTGACAATTTGCACTTGAGCTGGCCTCCATCTCAATCTCTGAAGGAGAAAATCTCACTCCAAACAGAGGCTTATTTCTCCCTAGACCTAGAACAGCAAGATTGTAACGATCTTTCCTCATTAAAGGAAGAATAAAGAGAAGACAACAACAACCATAACAAATCAAGAAGTACAGCCAATAAAAGGTGCAGCAACCTTGCAATCAAGATGTGAGCAAAAAGAATAATTTTTCTGATCATTACAAAATTTTCTCCAATAAGCTTCTACTACTGACACAAATGAAGGATAACATATTTCAAAATTAAATAATAGCCCAGGAAAAATAAAAGTGAAAAAAAACTTAGCTAATAAGGTTTGTACTCCTCAAATGATCTGAGAATTTGAGGAGGAGAGGAGGAAAAGCAGGAGGAAAACAATCATGTTTAACTGATATTCGTATCCCAAGCACCTTGCGTAGATTCTGACACACATTTGCTGAACTGAAGGGAAGCTGGAAATCAGGATTAGCCTGTACTTCAGGACACAGGGAAGCTGGTGTGATCCGGTTAGTTCCAGACCAGCTCCAGAGCCAGTTCTCTTCCTCCGGGCTTTCCCTGCCCACCTTCCCCAGCTTTCACCCCTTTAGACAGAGGTCCCTCTCTGTGTACGCAGCAGCAGCAGCTCCAGGCTCCCTCTCCAGGCCCACCCTGTGGATTTGCCTTTCCTACCCCCCCATCTGGGCAAGCGGGCTTTAATAAAGAAACTTTTCCAGATTGGCACCCCTAGTTCTGATTCAGTACTTTTGGCATTCTGGGTTAGCTAAAATAAAAAATAATGATAAAATTCCAGAAAGCTTAATTATTTAAAAGATGTGCCTTAACTAGAAGCTTACAATAACATTTATTTCCCATTATAACTGACAAAACAACTAAAAGTTGTGAAGAGTGTTACAGTGTTTCTGATGAGATAAATCTTTATTCTCAAGGACATAATTAACTTCTCTGAGAAGGCACGCTAAGTCGAAAATTCAAGCACGCTTATTTGTAAATTTCCGAAGTTCTGAGATTCCACATTGTCAATTCAGGCAATGCGTTTTACTTTCTGTTAAAATATTTTAACCTCCCCCTCCCATACATGAATTTTTGGTTCCAATGGTTTTTAGACCTATCCTTGAGAAACTATGGATTCTTTAAAGCTGACATACTTCTGGCTACAAGAGCCCAGAAAACAAATCCTCCATGGGTTTTCCATGACACTTGTATCTGGGAGATGGGTGAAGTTTATCAGGTTATTAGTAAGGTTCTGTCCATCAAGGACAGAATGCCACTGACCCATGGCTATTTACTAAGCTTCCTGTGTACCTTGGGGGAGTGGTGGTAGTTTATCTACTTTTTAAAATATTTTTTTGGGCACAGAAGCCCAGATGCCACTCTTTGGCTCTCATTCCTGATACAGAGCACTACATTTAGAATGTCCATTCTCCACAGAGGTGACAGGGCACGTACTGCCACAAGGCTGGTTTTTATAATTAAAAAAAAAACAACAACACACATCTTGCAGCTGAGTATTTACATAAAGGAAGAACCATGAGGATAAGGGTTTCAAGGTGATGGATCATTCAATAATTATGGCAGCCAAAGCTACTAATGACCCCCCAAGAAACCTGTGGATAGACTACTGGTTTTATGTAACTGCACTGAATTCCGAAAAAAACCACAGTTATCATAATGAAACAGAAGGTTAATGTGGCATTCCTTGGTCTCAGTGACAAAAGGATTGAAGGCATCAGTCAAGAAAGAAATGTGGGATATATAATAGATGCAGCCCAACCGCAGCTGTTGATGTCAGGATCTCTGAAATGAGGCTAATCTTCACGCAGATGCAAGTCCATTCAGAACGTAAGCAAGTGAACCATTTGGATTCAGGTGAGAACTGGAATTTTGCACTTCTAATGTTGCCATAATCCATCCCTGCTTGCTGCATGATTCACCAGCCCTCTTGTATATGAAGTATAACCATTAGAACTAACAACTTTGATGTTCACAGCTTCAGAATGCTTTACAGTTTCTTAGCTTGAGATATAGTCCAATCTTAAACAAGCAGAATATAAGTTAAACTCTGCATCTTTTAGTAAGGGATCCTTGTATTTTCTTTGTCTCATAGTGCACTATAGATTCTTTAAGTCAGGCATAGATGAGGTGGGGATACTCTTGGCTCAAGAAGTTTAAAACCAGGACAATATTTTTATGGATTAGAGACCCATCCTCATCTCAGATACGTCCAGGGAATTCAGAGTTCCCTATAAGAAATTTGGGGAATTCTCTATTTTTTCCAGTGTAGCCTGATTCCCCCATAGAGACGGCTGCTGAAATCTCCATACTTTCGTACCCACTGAGCCCCAGTGGAGGCCACACGGATAGCCTAGAACCTGAGAGGATACTAATCCAAGCCTTTCATTTTGACATCCCAAACCGGGGCCATGATCTGGGCCCACATGGGGATTCTGTGGGCTCTGAATGCTGCCCCATCACTAAGACTATCCTGTAAGTCCTGATGCCCATGTGAGAATTGATCCTGCTCTGCTGTGGATTTAACTGAGATGAGATGAGCAAAAATCTGTCAATCACTGGGACAGATTGAAAGAGCTTGGGCATACCAGAGTGTGTTGCCACTGCTTATGTATTGTAATGAAAATGACAATATATTCTACATTTTACACTGCAGTATGTCCTCTTCCAGAAGATATTTGCTATTGGTGAAAGCTACATAGGTCATTCAATGTCAAACTGTTTATATTACTTCAAACTGACAATTTCCCTTTCTTCAGGCATCAAAAAATAAAAATAAAAAATATCCTCAACCTCCTGCTAAAAATGCAATGTCTACTTATAGTACCATTCATACAACCTCTGAAAAGATAGCCAAATCTCATAATTAGTCACCAGACCTATTGCTTCCTATATTTGAAGTTATTGTTTCCAAATTCTATGGCTCCATCTCCCTTATTACAGGTATAAGGCATAAACTAAGTGAAATGTGCTGTGTGTTCTGGTCATGGCATTAGTCACCAGCTTGGCAGAAGCAGTTATTATGAAATCAAAGATTATCATAACATCTTCAAAATAGCAACCATCTAGGAGTTCCCTGGTGGCCTAGTGGTTAGGATTCTGGGCCTTCACTGTCGTGGCCTGGGTTCAATCCCTGGTCGGGGAACTGAGATCCCACAAGCCGTGCAGCATGGCAAAAAACAAACAAACAAACAAAACAAACAAAATAGCAACCCTCTGAACATTGGTATCTGGAAGTAAACCCTAAGGTAAAGGCAGGAGGAAGGGAGGACCTCAGATATTTAAAACCACATTTAATTATAAGAGCATGTCAGATCCCTGGTGGGGAGTGGTGCTGGGAGGTGCCAGAGGAGGGCTCATGACTTGGTGGCCACAGGATGTTTCCTGGAACCAGTGATTGTACCGTTGAGTGTTACCAGGACACCACAGTGCATTACTCAGGGAGGAAGGAGGCCGTGGGACCTGAGAGTGTTCATGGTGGGTGGGCAGCATGATGGGGGAGAGGGAAGAGTGCAGTTACAGAGGAAATAGGATACTTTAAGAAGTCAACACAAACTGGGTGAAAATATTCACAATATAAGTGGGACAGTGTAACAAAGGACTTGAATCCCAAATATATAAAGAGCTCTGACAACTCAATAATAAGGCAACTTTTTACTTTTCATTTAAATTAGGATAAGATTTGAAGAGACACTTTAACAACAACAACAAAATATATGAATGGCCAATAAAGATATGAGAAGTATCTCAACGTCATAAGATATCAGGCAAATGCTAATTAACACTGTCATGAGATACCGCTTCACACCCAAATAGAATGTCTCAATTTGAAAAAGATTTCTAATACTAAGTGTTGGCAAGGATGTAGAATATGGCACTAGAATTGTCATGAATTTCTTGTGGGAATGTAAAATGCTACAATTATTTTGGAAAACATCAAGCTATTTCTTCTCAATTTTATAATATACATACTATAGGACTTAACAATTTCATCCCTGGGTACTTACCCAAATGAAATGAAATCACATTTCCACAAAAAGACTTCTACGTGAATGTTCATAGCAGCTTTATTCATAATAGCCCCAAACTAGAAAATTCAAATGTCCATTGATAGGAAAATGGATAAACAATTTGAGTTGTGCTTGTACCGTGGGAAACTACTCAGCAATAAAAATGAGACATAAAATATCATGCTTGAATCTCACAGACATTTTATTGCATCAAATAAACCAGATATAAAAAGTATGTACTCTAGGATTCTAGTTTAAGTGAAGTTCTAGACTAGGCAAAACCATTCTGTGGCGACAGACATACGATGAGTGATGGTTTGAAACGAGGAGTGTGGGATTAACTACACCTAAAATATGTATATTTTATTGTATGTAAACGATATCTCAAAAGTTATTTTTTAAACAGAAAAGCAAACCAAAAAAATACTACCAGATATTTTATAGGTCACTGTAAACAAGAAGAGTAAATATTTAGAGTCAAAGAACCAAGAAAGGTGGGTAAGAGTAGAAGAGATGGAGAGTGAACCAACAAGTGGAGGGTTGTATGTGTGGTTGACCTTTCTGTGCTCTCTACACCATGTGTGAGCAAACCAGCTATGTGTGGAGGGGACAAGTCCAGGCTGGTGCAATATCCCCTCACATGTGCAACTAGCATCTTAGAACGTTCTAAACTGGACTAGATTCGAACTCTGGCTATGACCTGCTTAGCTGTGTGATCATAAGACAATTGATTTTAAACTCAAGGAGCCTCTATTCTCTCAAGTGTGAAATGAAAAGGATATTGGTTCTTAGGGTTATTAAAGGATTATACTAAGAGAAGATGTGTAAATTACTTACATAACTCAATACACTTAAGTATTACTCTTATCCTCATACTAAACCTACTGATGGGGCAGAGAGCAGCCCAGACTGAGATGGCCAAGAGCCCCGTGGGCAGTGCGAGCAAACCCAACAAACACAGTCTGAAGGACTGTGAGGCAGACTCAGACCACTGACCTTGCTCTTCTTGTTTTCTCTGATCTGTCCAATGATTGCAAGACAATTGGACACAAAGACATGGTGATATTGGAACATAGAAAAAAAAAATCTTACTAGTGCCCTACAAGAGAAAAATGCAAGCACATCATAGAACAGTTAATATTAAGCTCAATTTTATCTAACTGAAAACAATAAATTCAGATGTAAACATAATCAGCCGAGCCATTCTAAAAATAACCACAAATCCATCTGTCAGTTACCAATGACTGGAAAACACTTAGAACATATTTGGCAATGTTTTGGACACCTTGCTTGCAGTCTTCGGGCCTCTGGTTTCCCAGAGTGCTTTATGGTGCACGAATCACAGGTCCAAGGTAACAAAGCTTCTGTGTTACCTCCTTTTAAGACCCTCTTAGAGCTATAGCAAAAGTCTGCCTTCTTCCCTCTGAGTTTTCAGCATTAGCTGTAGCTGTTTACCTCATATCAGTTTAGTCATCCCAAAGTAAACAAATAAATCACTTCTCCCCCTATTTATTCAACCATGACCAAAATAATAAACCATACATGTGATTTCAAAAGTACAGGTTCATTTCAGAACATGGCTGCAAGGGGGAAAAACTAAGTGTGCAAACTATTATTAATTTGAAATGTTTGTAAATGTTGCTGAGAGTCAAAGTGCCTAGATTTTCCTACAGCCTCAATTACTCAGCCAAATCATGATGACCACAGCTCACTAAATCACAGGAAAGGGGGTACTTTTGCCTCAGAAACATCCAGAGGTTACCTCTGGGTTGTCCCTGGGATCAAGAAGAAACATGGAAATTAAGACACATTAAAAGGGGTTCTTCAACAATGAAGCCCATGGACATCATCCAGGAAGAAGCCCAGACCAGCCCTACTGTAAACACCCTCTTTGGGGGCTTGTGAGCAGCCTGCCCAAGGGAATGGAGATAACTCTTATAAGAGCATAGAGTCACAGACAGAGGAGCCAAAAACATAGGGCATTAAATAATATTTGGTGGTTTATCATCTCATTATAAAAGTAATAAGAATGAATTATAGGAAATTTTAATACAGAAAAATTTAACAAAAGAAATAAAAACCTGGCATAAGCATACCACCCAACATTAAATATTAATAGTCTCATCTAATTTTTTCTACAGATATACATACATGCTTGCATGTACAGAGTATTTTTTAAAAGATGGATTAGGCTGTAAATATTTTGTACACTGATTTTTTTCCCTCCCTCATATACAATAAAAGCTCTTCCATCTAGTGCCTTCAGAGTTAGTAACTGGCCAATTAATCAAAAAGTTCTGTAAAGCAGATAATCCTTAAAAAACACACACATTGCTTAAACATATTATTTTCACCTAAGATATATAAATGTGCATTTATTAGCTATGCTTATGTTGTAGGGCCAAAGTCTTTTCTTTGTGTTCAAGTCCTCTATGACAGTTCCACAAAACTTTCTTACAAAAGCAATGTTTATGTTGCATGCTCTACAATTCTCTTTTTTGATATCTTTGAGAGTGAGAATGCAAAATCTCTGGAGAGTCAATCTGAGCCAAGAATTCTAGAGTTTTACAGTTTCCCTCATCTTTTATAATTGTCTAACTATACCTAATTCCACAAAATTTTTTAGCAACTTACCCTCCTAGAAAAAACAATCTGAAACATTTTTTTCTTGCACTTAAGGCTCAATGATTTGCGTAATATTTAATAGAGTTATGCAATTACAAAGGCAAAGGCAACTGGCATAAACATATTTACTGACTCGTGATAAGCTCGCCAGCAGTGGTGGGAGCAGACTGGCACAGGAACAGGGGTGAGGAGCCTGTAGGCCATGAGATAAGCATGCCTGGACACTGCTCAGTGTGTTTACAAACGGAGTGCATGGCTAAATTGTTCTGATGAGTTGGTTACGTGAAGGTTGGTTAGGCATCTTCTGTAATGATCAACTTCACTATGTTTCAACAGTGAAAAAGTTCCCAGACTCTTGAACCAAATGGAAATGTTGCATGGGGGTTGGAAGAGATGAGTAATTCTACACTTAGGTTTATACTATCTCTAAGTGGTCCACCTGTGGATTCGGTGATAGTGAAACCTAGCAGCATCAATCTATGAACTCCATCTTTCAGAAGGAAGAATACAGTTAAAGTCAGGGAGAAAAGTGAAGCTCAACTCACAAGCAGTGATTCATCTTTTTGGCAAAAGAAGATCAAGAGACCTGCTTCTATCCCATTTGGTTATCAATAGTCAACTTACCTTGATGGCTTTTGCATAATAATTCGGCAAGGAATGTTGACATCATCTTAGATTAGGCGGACTTCATAGGTTTGCTGTTTTTCTAAAAGAAGCCTGATATTTCTACTTTTTACTGCAATGTATGTTCTCACGAGAGTCAGCAGTGTTCTAAATAAGGTGCCTGGGCAAAGTGCTAACAAGTAATTAACAATGCACTCATTAGTAAGGCAGTTAACGCCTCTGATGACCCTTAATCACATAATGAAATGCTTATTAGAAATGTTTTATTCCGTAACTTTTCCCAATCATTATTTATTATTAATTAGTTAGTGAGGAGTTGTGAGTCTTATCTTTTGATAAAAAGGAATTGTACAAAAGAACTAAAGAATTGCGTGACTGGCAATCTTTCAATTTAATGCATATACTGTTTAATTCTATGTATCTGGAACCTTAGCTACATGATTCTTTTTCTCAACACAGGTAATTTTGTCTAAGACATAAATGCCATATGTTTAAATACGGTCCAATTAGTGCATTTATCCATTTTCCATTTAAAACTAATGCTCTCTTGGGCACCTTAGCCTGGGGCTATACATCTGTTAACCATTTAAGAAGTCAAGCTCTGTGACTGAGCCTCTTTGAAAGAATGCAGACACTCTGCTTAACTGGCACAGTTTAAAATTGATCAGTGTGGATATAAATGTAAAATATATACTGTGTGTGTGCCTATAATGCTATATATGCATTGTACATGTGTATTTTATATGTGTATACTTAGATGTATATATATGCCTTTAAATAACTTTTAAAATAACTTCTCTCCTTTACTAGTAATCTTTGTTAATGGCTTCACCATCCATAGACTCAAACAAGCCAGACCTCATAGAGGCATTCAAGATGCCTCTTTTTCATGTACCATATTTCATAAGTCAAGTCATTAGAATTTTACCTTAGAAATGTCTCTTACATTTCTACTCTGCTTTTGTTCTGCTGCCACCATTTCTCATTTCTCATCATTTCTCTTAAAGAAAACATTTGTATCTTCCCTATTTGATATTCTTTCTGATTAAGAGAAGAATTAGAGCAGGTTGTGAATAGGGATGATGATGAGAGTAGGAGACAGTTGGGCCATAATGCAGGAGGTCATGTCTCAAGTTTCATAGGGGAAGATGGTGCTCGCTGGCCTACACAGTGCATGCAAGAGAGAGAGAAAACGAGCTTTCTAAGAAAGTCTGATTTTCAGAAGTCATAGGTGAAACAAGTCCCAGAATCAGAGAATACTACACTTACAGATCTAAAAGAGGCCTCACCCATCATTCAGTCTAACCCCGAAAACACTTACACTTTGCTATGGGCTGAATTGCATGAATTCCCTCAAAATTCATAGGGCTTCCTAAATCACAGGGCCTCAGAATGTGACTATTTGGAGATCAGACCTTTATACAAGGTGATCAAGTTAAAATGAAATTAGGCTGGGCCCTAATCTAATCTGTCTAGTGCCATTATAAGAAAGGGCAACTTGGACACACAAAGAGATGCCAGGGATGTGCACACAGAGGAAAGACCATGTGAGACACAGGGAGAAGATGGACATCTGAAAGCCACGGAGAGAGACCTCAGAAGAAAGCAGAGCTGACAGTACCTTGAACTTGGACTTCTAGCCTCCAGAACTGTGAGAAAATAAACATCTGTTGTTTAAGACCCCCAGTCTCTGTTATTTTGTTATGGCAGCCCAATACACTTTTATTGACTCCAGAGAAGGAATGCTATCCTTTCCTACATCTCAGCACACTTTACTTTTTCAGGCAAAATGATATAGGAAAGAATAATTTTCATACTGGAGAGCACTTAGGGCTGTGTAAATCTCATAGGAAAGCATGATAACAAGAGATTTGCAGCAATTAAACTTTAAAAAACCTCTCAAGATCTCCCAAATGTAATGTGCACATTTCAACAAAGCCAAGTGCTAACAAACACATCCCCTGAAGCAACACCACTAGAAAAACACCTTCTCTACTCCCTCGTGATTCTAATTGTTTACTTGATAACTTCTTATCTCAACCAAATTCCCAGTGTGGAATCGGATAGTGGTTGGGTTGAAGCTGTAATGTGCCATATTGAAGGTATGAATCTAAATGTGAAAAAGGGAAATCCTGTAGTTCAAAATGACATATCATCAGCACTTTTAACACAAAATTTAGTAAGACAATCATCAGACACAAAACATATTTCACCCCAAGCCATTCTTTCAAGAATCTGATCTCAGGTCTGAATTATTGCTGTACTGAACAACTGGGTAAGGAACTGATTCTACTCTGAGTCATTGCTATCATTGTGCAAGGCCACCTCTCCTTCCTGGTGGCCAGAGGCTCAGAGGCAGAAATATGTCTTCCTGTGATGTCTATTTCTGATCTCTGGCTCTGAATAACATATGATTCAAGGTTCCCATCAGGGCCTTAGCCGGCTGAAGAGCCATCAACAGAATGCACTGAGCATCCATCTGTACGATTCATTGATGACTAGAGAATCAAAGCTAAGTTACTCATTGGTGGCCCTTTCTGATTTTTTCTCTTTCAATTTTGTAATTAATTTTCTAATCCAAGTAATATTCAGAGGTTTTTAAACTGAAGACTTTTGGACTCCTTATGGCTATAGATTAGTTTGGAAGGTACATTTTTTATTTAAAAAAAGATATGTATTTGTATATAAACATCAACACTTATATGTGGATTATACACACTCTCGTTTGCCACAGTCCTCATGGTCCTCACTATACTTCGCCCTCTTCATAAGATACTTGAAGGGACCCTAAAGTCATCTGAGTTTTTGTGGCCTTTGAGAGACATTTTGAGATCCCTTATCTGTAATCTAATTAGAGGACCCAAAGGCAAAAGCACTGTCTGAAATACAAAACTTCCAACAAGCAAAGTTGTTCTAAAATGATAATAAAACACAGGGACTGGTTAGGGCAAGCTCCTTGGGTGCTGTACCAGCCCGTCACCAAAAGCTGGGCAGTCTCCTAAAATCTGACTTCTATTCTCTCAGCAGCAAACTGACTCCAGTGTGATTTTCCCTAAAATTCCTTTCTAAAAAGAAAATATATACTCTGAAAAGGGTAATAAACTAATCTATGAGATCAGGGATCTTATTTCCCAGAGTATGAACCTACATATCACTTTTTCATAATATAGGACAGGAAAATACAGATTGAGAATTGAGGAGACCAGAATAAGAATTTCAGGGGAGGGATGACAGTGAACATGAGGGTAGAATTCACAGAGCCTGAGTGCAGAAAAGGGGAACCAAAGACAAATCACCTAATTCTCTACTAGCCTTGAAGTTAAGCTTTGTGTGGAAGGTGACCCTTGACTTCTGTAGACAAGGCAACCCTATAACTTGAATTTCCCTCTGATATCTTAGGGTTAGTCACTTTTATTCTTTAAGAAAAAGAAATACATGTTGCTGAATAAATAAATTATATACAAATTGAATTTAATTTTATGTCTGAGACTTTCTATAAAAGCAGATTATTATATCAGGAATAATAATTGGTAAAATTAGATGTTTCTATTCAAAAAACATGCCCAACATGTTATCTAGAAAACAGGCAAAATCATCCTGACCTGCTTAGTATCATTAAGATAATGCTAGGGAATTACTTTGATTTATACAGATTTAGAAGGTGTCACCTTTACTGCTATCTTGGTTTATGAAAAGTACATTGAGTAACACAGTGAAGCTTAATTCATAAGAGAACCTAATACTAATCTTAAGGGAGCATTCGGTGGGATTACAACCTTCTCTCTCATGCATCCCTGTTCTAGCATCTACACTGCTATCTAGATCTTCTTGCCTCCATTCCTGAATTTCCCTGGACTTCTAACTCCCCTCTTTTCTGTATGTGGAGCAATTCATCTCTGTCCAAATTCTGACCAGCAGTCCCTCCTTATCTCCCAGTACCGAGTGAAACTAACGCTGTCCAAATGGCAGCTGCCACTCTCCTTAGAAAACCGTCTCATGGCTATCTTTCACTACTTGTGTCCTCTTGTTGAATATCACCTCCCATTTCAAAATACTTAAGATATTTCTCTAAATTCTCACAATGCTCTCCCTAAGAGTAACCAAGGTGAATAAACTGTCCTCCATCTAAATATGTTAAAGTGCAGACATCCTCCATCCGAAGAGGGGGTACAGCCACTGGGAGCGAGATGCCAAGAAGATCCCATAAGTGGGCAAAATGCTCACGCTCAACATGCCTTACCGTCCTCGCCACAGACCTCCTCTCACAATGTATACATACATCAAAACTTCAAGTCGTACACCTTAAATATATGCAATTTTTATTTGTCAATTAAACCTTGATAAAGCTGGAAAAAAAAAAAAAAAAACAGCTCAGAAAACTTGACCCTGCTTGAACTGGAATGCAGTGGGGATTCCTATGGACTGGAAAAAAAGCCTGAGTTCATATCGAGATATGAAAGCTAGGAAGAGACACGACCCATTCTGAGAACCCCCAGCACAGGGCAAGTGATGAGTTAAAAAGCCAGCTCTGCACCATCACCCAGCATTCCAGAGAATGAAGATGCCTCAGTACGCCAAGGCTTCCCAAGATGTTTACTGTCTGAGCCCCAGCTCAGGGCTCACCGTCACTAATGCCAGTCCTCAGCCATAGTGAACCCCTGTTCTGCTCTTCCAGTTTCCAACTCCTCATAACCCAGCATTAAAGTACACCTTTGAACCACACAAACCAACGGCTTCAAAATGCAATGTCATACTCTCCCCCTTTAACAGTGAGAGCAGAGAAAGCACTGTCCCTGGGGGCTTGGGAGAGAGGTCCTTCAGCCTCAGGACTGACTCCCAAAGGCTGCCACAAATTCATTCCTCACATAGTCACAGAGCCCTATAGCAAGGATGTTGTCATGGCAACCAAGAGACAGCCAGGAGCCAAATGGATCTTATCACCCCACAAGTGGTGCTTCAAGTCTCCCATCTCATCCCTCTTTCCATCTGACAAACTGTGTCATTAAGAGGCCCCAGACAGTAATTAATTACAAAGTGTGTCTCCTCGATTCCAAGTTTGGTCATGCCAGAATCACCCTGAGGATGAGTAAAAAGCAAGTTGCAGTTGCAAGGTCTAAAATTTCAGATTGGGACGCAAGGGAGGATACTAGGGAGAGAGATCCAGCGAGGGAGAATCCTGGAGGTCATGCCCCTCACTGCCCACATTGCAGCCCTCTGTGCGAGCATGGTGATGAAAAATCATGCGCTGTAACATCTGATTGCCCTTTTCAAACTCCCAGAACGACGCAATATGAATCAGCAGTGTCCCCTGGAGCACAGGAAAAAAGCCTCCTGAGACAGTGGCAGAGTACTGGCCAAGGTCTCTGAAAATTTTATTCCCTGGTTCAGCCAAGGCAGGATTGGAGTGAAAAGACTGGGATAGCTAAGTCCTTTGAGGGCAAGTTATTTTAATAAGAAACCCATTTTGTATAATTTAATAAATTCTATGTTTTGTCACACGCTTTTTTCTTATTTCTTTTGCTTTCTATTTTTCCCCTCATTGTTCTCATTAAAAAAAGAGTCTCCTTATCTTTGGAGGACAAATGGAAGGTCCCTCTTTCCATGACTCACCCAGTAAAGCTTGAAGGTTCACAGTGTTATAAGAAGGCTGTTATCATGGCATCAGGGATGGAGGGCCTGCTGAAGCAGGGGGCTGGGAGAGGGATGCCTACTGCCCCTCATTCTTCCAGGCAGAGGAAATAACATATTTGGCATCCTAGAGAGTGGCAAATTGGTGTATCTTCACATACATCTAAATGGCAGAAACATATGTAATAGTAGTGAAATATTTAACAGCAAAGATAGGCAGAGTCTGGTTATTAAGCTTTATTGAGCTAAATAAAGAGTTTAGATTTTGTTTTAAAAGTATCAGTAGACAGTGATCAGATTAGTCTTAGCTAAACCATGCCACCAAGGCGAGGAAGGCAATTAAACCTAGGACTGGCATTCATGACGTCCCGAAGAAAGAGGAAAAACATGATGGTTTTGAAGAATTTGGACAAAGACATTATTGAGAAGAGTTGCTTCTATAGTGTTGTCTGAAGGGGTAAAATGTTCTCCTTACAGGTGAGATCAGAGCCATTTCTTAACTGTGAAAGGTCAAGTACCCCAGGGAGAGGGATGAACTAGATCCACTGAAGGTCAGAGTCACAGGACTGAGCTGGTAAGGGCAGAGGAGTCACAAATGAGAGCGGAATCTGCTCGTTTCCTTCTTCCTTGCTCCAAAGCAAAGCAACAGAATCTAGTCCAAAGTCCTAGGCTACAGATGGTGAAATAGCACAGCATATGTTCTGCAAGTACTTCCAAGAACGACCTATATCTTGGCACCTAAATACTTCACAACACAAAAAAATGTGCTGATAATTCATATATTCAATACATGTTCATGTGTGTATATGTCCAACACACACACACACACACACACACACACACACACATGCACACACTCACACAGAGACAATGCTTAGCAAACTGCACTCCTGAAACTCAGCTCATGAACCCTACTTCTCTTTCTTATGTTTTCCTTATTTCTAGTACCTTCACACTCTCTTGGTGCTCCAGTCTTCAGCCTTGCTCTTGGGAAAAGTTTTAAAATCAGTTTCTTATCCCTCCAGAAAACTCCAAGCTTCCTAGGATGCTCAATTGTTAACCCCTGTCATATGAAAAGAAAAGTTGCTTCCTATTAGAAAAATTTAACACATCAGTAAGCATGAAAGGGAGGGCCACATATTGACCTCATAGTCTATAGTCCACTACCTAAAGCCAGGAATACACACGTATGGGTACATGGTGTGTGCATACCCCATAAATACCAGGATCTATTCAATAAGCATATGAAAATGTCTCCTTCCGTTCTCCCCGTGTTTCTGTCTTTAGTCTCCAGAGGCTCTGGCAAGTAGGACAATGGGCACCATTGTACCACATCAAAGCAGATAGAGAAAGTGATGCTGAGAGTACCCCAGATGGGAATTGCTTACCTTCCAGTTTTAGACTTCTGATTCTAATCACACCTCTCAGAACCAGCATCACTCAGTGGACTTAAAAATGTATTCATTCTACATTTTCAGAAGTAGTTTGTATTGTGTCTCCATTATCCATGTGACTCTGAGTAGGTCACCTCTTCTTGCTATGACCTCTTCTCCAAAACATCCCTAAGATCCCTGGGATGCTTGCATTTATGGTGATTAAGTAGACTAGGCAGCAACTGCACAAATCTCTGGCTGTGTCAATCCTTTGTTAGCAAATGCTTGCCAGAACAACTGTGCACATGACAACCCCCAACTCCTCCTCACACACTGATATACATACCCACTCAACACACACTGCATAGACCCACACAGCCACATTCCCCCCAAGACCTCCACAGCTATGCCCATCCCCACACAGATACATCTGCGTACATAAATGCACGCCCTGTATGCAAACACAATCCCCACATATATTTATGCATGTGCTTTATAAACAGCTAAACCTTGCTAATTCACAAGCCTCTTTGGCTGGCAGATTACTGGAGTGTGAAGATTAGAACTAAAGCAAATGATTACAAGGTCAAGGATAGCCCATTGCCAAACACATTCTGTTCTTTTGCTTAGCATTGTAGTTTTGCCTTAATTTATGGTAATCCTGCCCACGCTGCAAGTTAACGTACTGCTGGTTCATAAATGGAGTGCAATCTACTACTCCATTTTGGCTGGGAAGGAAGAGAAAACCGCCAGGTTTTTAAACGGTGCTTTAGAAAATGAAAATTACAGTTTTGCCACATATTAATGTGAGAATAGTTGAGATTCCTCACTGTACATATAGATGGTGTGTGTGGACCAATATATAAACTTGTAATGAAGTTCCAGTTCTGCAAGAACTCAGAACAGATGAGTTTAATTTCTGTCATAACATATGATAGTTTGGTTCAATAAAAAAGAATTTACAGGCTTCAGTAACTTCATGTCTAAGGTCTATATTCTTTGCACCAACTGTCCTTACCTCATCTTCTCTCTCCCCTTCATGCCATGTTGGACTTCAGACCCCACATTCAGTCCTTTGGCCATTTACCCTTTCCTCTCCAACATAGGATCTGATCAAATTTCTTCAATGTCTCCCTGTATGTGTGTGTGTATATCTATCTATATCTATATATCTATATCTATATGAATATCTATATCTTATCCATATCAATATCCATATCCATATCTATATCTATATCACCTACAACATTCAGTACAGACTCCTTAAATTGGAGTTCCACCAGAACCTCATGTCAGCTACATTTTCCTCCAATTTCTAATCAGCCTTGTTTATATCTAAGTCCAGGAACATACCCATAAACATTCTACTTTCTTTAATTTCCTGATTCTTTTTCACTGAGTTCAAATCTATTTATGCATCAATTTTTCTTAGCGTGAACTTGTTCCTTGACTTGGAACAGGTCATAATTTCTCTTTCCCATGCATAGAGTTTTTGGTAAATAGAAAGTATTTCTATTCACTAAAAGGAATTTCCATCATTTCTAAATCCCAAGCCAACTTATGGGATAGTATTTTTTAACTTTTGTATGGAGGTGTAATATACATACAAAATAGTGCATGCATCATAAGGGTTCAGCTAGTTGAATTTTCAGAATTGAAATACATCTTTGTAACCAGCCACCCAGCTCAAGAAGAATATTAGTAATATAACAGAAGTCTCCCCATGGCCCATCATAGTCACTACCTTCCAGCCCAGGAGGTAACAGAAAATTATCCTATCTTCTGTAACCCCCAATTAATTTTCCTGTTCTGGAATTTTACATAAATGAAATCATGTGATATTTATTCTTCTGTGTCTTCCTTCTTTCAGTCAACATTACATATGAAAGCCAACCACCCTGTTGCACGTAGTTGTAGTTTGTTAATTCTCATTACTGTGTAACATCCCATTTTGTGAATAAACCACAATTTATTATTCCTCTGTTGGTGAACATTCAGGTAATTATTCTATGGTATTATGAATAGTTACACTGTGAATATTTTTGTGCATGTCTTTGGTGAATATATATATGAATTTCTATTGGGAAATTCCAGAAGTGGAATGGCTGAGTCCTAGAGTCTGATATGTTCAAAAGTAGTAGATTCTACCAAATGTTATTTTAAAGTGGCTGTAGAAATTTATACCATCCCATCACTGCAGGAGTGTCCCAGTGGCTCTACATACTCACCAACATGCAGGTGTTTATGGTTCTATTTTATTATTATTATTACTGCAATTTTGATGGGAATATAGTGGTATCACATTTTGATTAATTCACATTTCCCTGACTCATCACATTTTCATACATTTATTCATCATTTGGACATCTGATTTTGTGCACTGCCTAATGATTAATGAAGTTAAGTACCTTTGCATTTGTTTATTGGCCATTTGGATATCCTCATTTGAGGATTTACTGTTTAAGTTTTTGCATATTTCTCTACTGCACTGCCTGCCTTTTTTCTTATTGATTTGTAGGAGTTCTGTATGTATTCTGGATAGGAGTCCTTATCGGATAAGTGTACTATGAATAACTTTTCCCAATTGAGGGTCGCCTTTTCTCTCTCTTAATGGCTTCTTGTGTTGATATATTATGAAATAATCATAATACAATTCAATTATCATTTTTTCTCTTATGGTTGGTGCTTTTTATGCTCCATTTAAGAAACCATTGCCTAATTCTAAGACAGGACATTTGTAAATTCTTTTACATCCTTTAACTTGATCCTCAGAATCTACCTGTGAAATGGGCAGAGGAGATATCATGATGCCCACATCAAAGAAGATGAACATAGACTCAGAGAGGAGACCAAGTGAAACAGTTCTCAAGGTCAAGTCTTCTGACTCTAGCAGTTTGGCCTCTGAAAAGACGGGACACTAAATTACATCCAAATCTCTTGAGATTTCTGCACTTGGGTCACTGTTCATGCCAAACCCTACCTCTCCATGGTCTGAAGGGTAGCTGCTTGGGAAATATAATGCCAATAAGAAGGTGATGGCTATGAGTATTCACGGCAAATGATTCACATTAAAATATGACAATGTTCCTAAACCCGAGGTCTCTTCTCCTCTACAAGGGTAGAGTAGAAGTTTTTAGGAAAAGTCCAAAGTCCATTTGGACTTACCATTTTCTCTTACCATTGAATGAGGCAGAGAGAAGAGAGGTCCCTTCTGGTTTTGGTTCCCATCACAGATATTCCATTATAAGAAAATAAGGAAATGAAGGAAGAAACAGAGGAAAAAGAGTAAGAAGAACAAGGAGGAAAATGGGGTGAGAAAGCACAGAAGGAGAGGCTGAGAAGAGAGAGATGAAGAGGGTTGAGAGGCAGAGTGAATCAGAGGAAGATAAAGCAAGTGAGTAAAAACAAAGAGAGGTGAGATAGAAAGAGACAGAGAGGAAGTGAAGACAGGAAAAGAAAACATGAAAATGAAAGACAAAGAGCACTGTTATCGGTTCATACTGTGATCTTGGTCATGTTTTAATCGCTTCAGTTTTCATCTCTTTATTTTTTATTTTTTTAATACATCTTTATTGGAGTATAATTGCTTCACAATGCTGTGTTAGTTTCTGTTGTACAACAAAGTGAATCAGCCATATGCATACATATGTTCCCATATCCCCTCCCTCTTGCGTCTCCCTCCCACCCTCCCTATCCCACCCCTCTAGGTTGTCGCAAAGCACTGAGCTGATCTCCCTGTGCTATGCTGTTGCTTCCCACTAGCTATCTATTTTACATTCGGTAGTGTATATATGTCGATGCTTCTCTCACTTCCCCCCAGCTTCCCCCTCTGCCCACCGTGTCCTCAAATCCATTCTCTATGTCTGCATCTTTATTTCTGCCCTGCCACTAGGTTCATCAGTACCATTTTCTTTAGACTCCATATATATGCATTAGCATACAGTATTTGTTTCTCTCTTTCTGACTTACTTCACTCTGTATGACAGACTCTAGTAATCTCTATCTCATGTGGCTGCTATTGGAATAAAATGAGATAATTCAGGTAATCATATTTGCTTATCCACCCCTTCTCTATGATGGCTAAAATTAAAAAAAATAAAATAAACATCACATTTAAAAAGGCTTCAGAAGTGGCCAAATCCTGAAGTTAATGATGGGTAGTACGTTTACACTCACAGCCTACCAAATAAAATTCTTAGCTTTACCATTAAGAAAAAGCGATTTGATGACTCACTGTAGATGTGAATTGACTACATCTAGAGGTACCTGGACTCTCCATGCTGAGCTTCAGGGATGATGAACAACTTCAGACTGAGCACCAAAGCTCCATAACGGGCTGAGTTTCAATAACACTCTTATTAATGATCAGATCACATGTTAAACAGGAAGATAATTACTTTGCTTGATGACAAATAGAGAGATGTCATAATCACCAGGTAAAAAAAAAAAATACCCCACAGCAAAAATATATAAAAAGAGGACCAAAGTGTAGCAATTTCCTTCTTTAGGTTCTTTGAAGGAAGTTTCAACTCAGCAAAGTTTGGCACGTGTGCACACACACAAACACACAAAATATATATATTACTCCAGGAGATATGCCTTCTATTACAGGGGTTTAAAATAATTGTAACATCTAGGAAACTTCCTAGGAAGAAAATACAGTGAATTCTCTATTCTTGATCACAATGCCTGTTTTTCTAAGACTGACACTTCCTCTAACCCTGTTTGGTTTTACTATCCTGTCCCCCCCATATTTGCCTTTTCTATAGTTAGCACTTATCTCCAGCACAATCACCCAGAACATACTTGTTTAAAAATAAACCTGAACACCGTTGGAATTGAAAATATAAAGATAGGGGTAGGCTAGGAAAATATGGTCAATCTCTTTTGTGGAGCTCAGAGCCTAGCTCAGTGATAAAGAGACAGAAAAACATATTCAAAGACAAGGCAAAGTCCTGTTGATATTTTGCAGTTCTACAAATGATGGGGACCATGAAGTGTTTTTGAAAGTTGTCTCAGAAGCCTCAGAAATCATATTAAGACTTCCATAAACATTACAGCCATGGTCCTGGAGCCTGGAGCAACAAAAATTCCCAGAGATTACTCTCTTCTATGCTCAGGGTAAGGTAATGTCAGGTTATTCTGAGGCACAGAATAACAGAGAAATTTCTCTGCATTGACTTCTTTCTGATGCTTACAAAATCTTCTCCTCTTTCTCTGCTGGTTGTATTCTCAGATGATGGAAAAAAGAGTTTCTTTCTTTCTTTCTCTTTTTTTAATAACATCTCTTTAAAATGCCAAGGGAAAGTCTAAAAAACTGGAAGCCTTTTGAGGGTAACCTGTTGCAATACTTCAAAAAGTACAATATAAAGGAGATAGATGATGGATAGATAGATTAATATAGATATTAGGAAACATTCAAAATATACAACACCTCAAGATAGCTATAACACTGAAGCAGGGGGGCGTTTTGAAATGAGAAAGGAAAAGAAAACCCACTGTGCTCATGGGATACATTTGGGGAAAGATAAAGTGATTCAGAGAGTACTGCTATGGCCTGAATGTTTGTGTCCTCTACAATTCATATGTTGAAATCCTAATCCCCAAGGTGATGGTATTAAGATGTGGCATCTTTGGGAGGTGATTAGGTCATTAGCTCCCTTACAGAAGAGGTCAGAGAGCTCCCTAGCCCCTTCCACCATGTGAGGTCACAGTGAACAGTCACCATCTGTGAACCAGAAAGCAAGCCCTTGCCAGACCTGATCTTGGACTTGATCAAGCTGCCAGCACCTGGATCTCTGACCACCTAATCTTCAGAACTGTGAGAAATAAATTTCTTTTGTTTATAAGCTATCCAGCCTGTGATCTTTCGTTATAGCAGCCCTAATAGACTTAGACACGTACTAGATACACTGATCCTGAATGTCAACTTAGAAGTGTGATTAGAGGCCTGAAGCTCAATGATTCAGGCTGGAAAAAAGCCAGACAGGGTCATCTTAGGAGTCGTGTTCTGTTTGATGTCTAGGGAGATGCTTTCTGTGGGAGTCTAGAAGTAATTCATTTCTATATGGTCCCATAGACTGATGGGGAACCCCACGATGAAGGAGTGCTGCCCAGAGTGAAGCCAGAGGGAGGATCTGTCCTCCCTGCCAGGCCCTTGTTGATCTCCTGTATCCCCAGCCCACAGAGTACAACCTACAGTGCTCTCTCTCAGGGCAGTCCTGGCTTCAGGCTCAGCTCTATGCAGACAGCCCCAGAGCAGAATGCTGCTGGCTCCATTCAGCTCTCCCTAGAAATTCCAGAAACTGACTCTGCATTTACAAAGGCCTGTGGGGTTGAGATTGAAGTTACCTTGGAAATGTCTCAGTGATAAATGGAAAGGACTTGAGTGGAAATTTGGGAGACTGAAGCACAGCATTTGCTTAGGTATTGCTTGTCGATTTGCTTTGTGCTGTTTTGAATGCACAGTGCTCTCATTCCCAAACCTCTAGGGGGCCCGTACAAACTCACAACTGCGTCCCCTTTATGTGCATAGACACACAGAGCACGACTGTCCACTCCAGACAAAAGCATCACATTACAAAACTCTTTTAACTTTGTCTTTTTCTACCAAATCATGTGGTGAGCAAGTTGCTGTAACTTAACTCCTTGTCACATACTTACTGATAATTTATTTTGATCTAACAATGCTTTTTAGTTTTTAAGCAAACATCATGCCTCTCAGTGTGGAATTATAGTCCCTTCTGGTTCCACAATGAAGTGCACAGCATACTGTCTTTAAGGGGACCTAACGTCACCTCGTTTAAAATATGGGAATGGGGGTCTGGCATGGAAAATAGGGATTAAATGATCCAGAAACATCATTTTCCAAGAATTAAAAAAAAGTTCCCTAAATTAGGCAGTGAAAATCAGAGTGATAACCCCAGAAGTCCTTGGGGGTTTGCCTAGCTTAGATGCTTCTTCAGCACGGCAAGCTTGCAGTCAACTAACCACTGTCTTTCTACCCTTAAGGCTGCACCACCTAAGCAATCACACTATGACAACTTTCTTTCTGAGATGTTGACAATCAAACCCATCCCTTTTCTTAGGCCTCTCCTCTATAGAGTTTCACCTTTCCAGAGAATCAATTCATATTTCCCTTTCAATCAAAATGGAAGCATTGCCATCGTGCTTACTAATTTTCACCAGCAAAGGGGATGTGAGACTCTTCTTGGAAACTTAGGCTGGGGGTGGTAAACAGGTGCAATCTAGGAAGCAGTAAAAGGTTTGCAAAGTACAACTAGTGTTGGAGGCAGATTCAAGATTACCCCAAGGCCTTCAACATATCCAAGCGTCAAGCACATCTGAGCCTCTGTTGGCCTTCTCTTCACACAACTGTTATCAGAGAAGTCATATGGGGTTAATGTCACTTCTGCCAGTAAATGAAGATCCCCAGACCAACACTCTAGAAACCAGCATCACTACTGAGTTTTGATTTGGGGCCCCATGCTAGTGACTGGGCTGTTGCTTTGTTCCATGTTGAACACTAGTTGGACAACTGGATCCTTGTCCAGCAATTGCCACCAGAGTCCTTGTGTGTGATCCAGACAGAGTCAAGGGCTCCCTTCTCTGGCCTATTTGCCCTTCTATCCTTCTTTTATCATGGAGTATAATGCAGCTGATTGTCATTGACCTTTTTTTTAATCCTTCTCCAGTAAATTCTATACGTGAAGAAATGCTGCTTGCTCATCTCTACCCTTGGTCCCCAGACTGTTTCTCAGATAGGACAGTCTATTACAAATCACTTTATACAGTAACTTTTAATTAATTTGACCTGGCCTACCCACCATATTTTGAACTAATTAAGAGAAGGAGTTGGGTCTTATTCATTTTCATTTGACTCAATTTAACCTCATGTCAAAAATGAACACACTCCTATCTCATCTAGTCAAACACCTTATGAAAACACATACTTTAAAATACATTTAGAAAATATCTGTGGTCAGAAACATGTGTGAAAATTAGATATGTTACTTTGTTGATTTATTCATTCATTCATTATATAGTTATTGAATCCTTACTACATGGCAGATACTGTGAATAGTACTTAACTGATTTAATCTACTCACTTCTGGACCTTTCAATAGCATGATGTACTTACTGAAAATAAAATAAATATTTATAAGAGAAAGAAGCCCCTGAACATTTAAAATATCTCGTTATCAATGGCAAATACATCAACTCACTTTGATCAAAATCAAAGTATGAAAACAAATACTATCATGGAATCCCGTTTTCCATTCTTTTTCAGACCAAATCTATTGTGTTATACTCAGGTATAGGGAACGCTATCAGAGTGGTCACAGTTCACAGGTAAAGCCTCTCCCATTCAGATTTCACTGGAATTGGAATTTGCTCTCTTGTTAGCCAAGGCAATAATGTTATATCATGGTTGCAGAAAAACACTTGCCATAGTGCCCTTAAGGATAAGAGAAAGGCTTGTCTAAGTTGGCTCCCTTTCCGGAAGAAGGGATATAAGTACTCAGAGTTCAAGTGCACAGGACACATCCTGGCTCACCAAGATAGGGCTCAGCAGTAGAACTCACATGGAGGCCTGGCCTGTTGTGTAGGAAGCCCCTCCAGGAGCAGCCTCCCAGGCAACCAGGCCTTCCAGCGAAAATGGCCAAAATAATCAGTCTCTCAGTAGCCATCCCATGGCATGCCCGGCTCAGAGAAACAGTTTCACAGGACACTAGTCTCTCATTGGTCAAGTCAAATTAAAGCAGGCTAACAAGAACTGTCAGTGAGTCATTCAAAACAAGGTGTTGGGAAAGAAATCAAAGTCGGGGCTTCTTTTTCTTTCCTCTAAGCGATATAGACTTTCCTACAGTCTGTAATATGTCAGACGTAGAAGGAAAAGTGACCTTATCAATAATCAGTGAAGGGATGATGAATGCATTCCCTCAGGATTTAGAAACCTTTAATACCCCCATGCCATCAAAATGGAACAATCCAAACACCTGCAGCTATTCTTAGTCTATGGGCTCTCCACAGTCTCCACCTACTCCCCTAAATTCAGTATGAAGCACATGAGTCATCTCCCTAGAATGTGTCCCCCCTCCATTCTTTATAATTTGCTATGTTCCGTTTGTTAGGGGAACCACTGACTGAAACCGCCCGCCCTGGCCAGGCGAGATAGTAGCCACCTGCATGAGTTATTTTACAACAGGAGGTCCTGGTAAGGAACGCAGAACTAACAAGCTACCACCAACGGGAAGAATTCGGGAAAGGTAAAAAGAAGAGAGGGATGCCAGGCCATATGTCCTACCAACCTCCCAGAATCCTTCTCACTGGAATCCACCTTGGCTGAGTGACGCAAGCGCCACCAGGAAGGACCCTGAGTCAGAATGACTGGACAGAGACAACCCGGAAAATAACCCCATCACAATAAAACCCAAGACTGCGAGCCACGTGGCAGAGCAGTTCTCCTGGGTTCCCTTACCCTGCTGCTCTCCACCTGGGTGCTCCTTCCCAATAAAGTTTCTTGCTTTGTCAGCGCGTGTGTCTCCTCTGACATGTGATTTCTGAGTGTTAGACAGGATCCCACTTGCAGGCCCTGGAAGAGGTCCGCCTTCCTGCAACACATTTAGCTTTCAAAGTCCATCCCAAGTCATACCTTCCCCTGGTCACTACACTGACCACACAGTTCTCTGGATTCTCTTCCCCAAACTGGCAGAGCCACACCTAAACTACCAAGGCAGCCTTTGCCTAGTACTAGGTTTTTTAGGCATGCTATCCCCTCACAGAAAGCACAAGTCTTTCAAGGGTGAAAGCTTACGGTAGTTTCCTAGGGGTACTGTAAAAAATTATCACAAATTAGGTAGTTTAAAACAGCAGAAGTATATTCTCTCACAGCTCTGGAGGCTAGAAGTCCATGACTAAGGTGTCGGCAGAGTCATACGCTCTCTAAAGGCTCAAAGGGAGGATCTGCTCCATTCCTGTCTCTTAGCCTCTGCTATTGCTAGCGTTCTTTGGCATTCCTCGTCTTGTAGCTGTAGCACTCTAACGTCTGCCTCCATCCTTGCACGGCCATCTTCCCTCTGTATTAGTATGCTTGTGTGTCCTCTCTTTTTCTTATAAGAACACCAGCCATGTTGGATTTAGGGCCCACCCTAATACCGTATGATCTCCATCTTAACCAATTACATCTGCAAAGACCCTATATCCAAATAAGGCCGCATTCTGAGGTTCTGGTTAGAAATAAATTTGGGGGAACACTATTCAACCCAGGGCAGAGATGTACCCTCATCCTGTGTTTGATACTTAGTGTCTTCCTTTCACCAGGAGAACTGCAGGGCTCAGCTGACAATTATGACATGATACTTATGGAGCTTGCTTTGTATGAGGTGATATGCTGAGTTCTGCAGGGGACCCTTTCTGCACTGACTCAGCCACAGAAAAGCAGTAAAATTACTCTTCCTACACCTCTTGGTTCTACTAAGAAAAAGCCAGTCACTTTGTAATGGTAATTGCTTTTGACCTGCTCTTCTGGGAGGCCACTGATAGATACAATGGAGCTCACTTAAGCAAAGCTGTAGTATAAGAGATCAGGAATAATTAAGACAGGGAGGGTGGGGAGAGGAAGCAATCATGAAGAAGCCTCATCTTGAAACATGGAAAATGCCAAGTTGGATTCACTCTGTGTAAAGGTCAGCCTTAACATGCCAACCTTTTTGAATTTCATTTGAAGGACTCTTTAAAATACCATGCTACAAATTTGCTAAAAAACCATTCACTCTGGAAAAACATTTTATGTAGCCACAGAAGACAGAGTTACCACATGAGAGTACAAAACTAAATAAAAACAATATAAATACCCTGAATTTCCAGGGAAACAAGTGAACGAACACACAAAATTTTAAATATCCAGGAGAACACTCTGGTAGAAGGGAAGCAAGCAAATGATAAACAAACAATACCACACTAGTCTTGGAGTCAGAAAAATTTGTTTCCAGTTCCAGGCTGCTATTTGCTGGCTTTGTGACATTCAGCAAATTTAGACATGCCACCTTTCTCTAATATGGAGTAATACTTGGTATACTTACTATAAATGATTACTTTGCAAAACAAAATAAAATCTTCTGAGTGAAATGTTTTGTGAAGTCATTAATCACAAACATTTGTGATTATTTTGAGACCTTCAGATAAGCAGTTATATGTTATCTTAATGGGTATCAAAGTTACAACCAAATATCGTCTGCCATTTTGAAATAAAACAAATTTGTTCTTGAGTAAGGTCCTAAGGGATCAACCCAAACTGGTTGCCTAGGAGAAGAGGCATTTAACTAAAGGTTACGCAAAATTGAAAACCGCAATCAGAAATATAAAATTAGAGTTTTAAAAGGTGATCTAGTCAGCAAACCAAAAAACATGCTGATTGAACACCTACTATATGTAGGTGTTCTCTAAGATTGAAAGAGAATCAGAACTGAAAATAATTAGTACTCCTCACCCTGAAAAGATTACAATGCAGCCATACACTATTAAAAAATATGTAAAATGTCAAGGTAACACATGAAGAATACAGACGCATGGCTGAATAAGAGCTGAGTGGCTTCAGGGAAAGGACAGACCCCTGTGGATATAAAGGTCAGGGAAACATTATGGAGGAAGAGATGGTGAACTGGACAATAAGAGACTTCTAGGTGGCAATTTTGAGTCTATGTTATGGCACAGACACTTAAACGTCTTGGACGGAGTGGAAGTTGGAAGGTTTGAGAGTGAGGAAGAAAGAGAAGAAAGAAAGAAATTTTTGTTTTAATCCAGGACTTTGCCATTTTAAGTATTCTTTTGTCACTGAGGTTATTATCTACAATATCAGTCTGGACCCTCATGTCAGACTGAAACAAAAGGGATTTTAGCAAATTAGCTAGACCTAGGAGAAGCCTTAATCTGAGATAGTATCATCTGCTCTGTTCACTCCAAACAGGAAAAAAGATGAGGAGGTAAAGACTGAACCTATTTATCTTTAGGGTGCCACAGACACTTGGCCAGAATTCCCACTATTTATAGACAAATGAATCCATCCATTTGCTTTAATCTCCTTAATGAAAAAATATATACATATATGAAAATTCTTGTTATATACATATATATACACAAATAAGATATGACTACACTAGTATCTATTGGAAAAGGAGAAGAGGAAAAAAACAACTTGATGAGAGATGAAGTATGAAAAAAAAATCAGAGTGGAATTTAAAGTTGCAAAATGGATGCTTTTTTCAAGGATTGAACGGGAGAAAATGATCAAACTGAACTTAGCTGGATTAGAACAATGCTTTCTAAAAAGTGACCTATTCAGAGATGGAAAGATCTTACCCCTTCAAGAAGAGACAATCAGCTTTTGTGTGCTGTGTCAGTGTAAAAGCTGCTTCCAGTGGAGAAGAGCACAGCCCAGCACTTGTTTTTGAGAGGAGATGGTAAGATGACAGAACGATGAACTTTAATGGGCTATCAGATATTTTTAAATAGCCTTTTCCATTTTAGATGTGGATCCAAACCCAATGCTTATAGAATGAGGGCTAAAAGCTTCAATTCAAACCAGCAAGGCCATCACCAGTATCTGCACCGAAAGCTCTCTGACAAAAATACACTTGATTTCCAACCAGCAACAGACTAGTTATTCCATTTAGGGAAATGACATCGTGATGACCTAAAATTACCCTTGCAGTTTCTGCAGACTATAGCTTCAGCAATGCGTCTATTCCAGGTTGTACAGAAAAGCTTTGCTGAGGCGTTTAGAGAACTCTCTCCAGGGGGATCAGGCTTTCTCTGCTCCTTTGCTAAAGGTGATATGAATATCTGTCAACATGGTGCTTACCAACCACCCAAGCTGGAAATTCATTCATTTAGGAACAGTTAGTGAATGCTTATAATGTGCCAGGCTCTGTGTGAGATGCAGGTGACACAAAAATTAAAGACATAATGCCTGCCCTCGAGATTTTATTGTCCTTTGGGGAAGACAACAAAGTAGACAAATAATCAGAATACAGTAAAGAGAGATGGCCGGTTAATTCCTTAAAGGGTGGTTGACTATTGCAGCCTTCACCCTCTGCAGTCTGGCCCAGGCCCTTTCCTGATATTAATCTCCCCAAGATCACGAGGACTACTCAACATTCCAATCTGACGGCCAGTTTAATCCTTATCATACCCACTTTCCAACAGCATTTTTCATTCTGTGTTGCCCACTAATTTTCTGAACCATCTCTTTTATCTGTTTCTAGGACTGTGTAATATCTTGATTTTTCTCCTTACCACCTTGAAAATTCCTTCTAAATTTTCTTGAGTAGTCTTTTCCATTATTTGGTCCTCAAATGTTATTAGGGCTACATAGAATAGGATTCAATTATCTCTACATGTGCTTTCCTTATACAATCCCATTGCTCAGCCTCCCACACAAAACCAAACCTCCAAATCTCTCCCATATATAATCCATTGTCAATTCTGTTCATTAGATTCTGGAAATGCTTCCAAGTTTCCATTAGAGATGGTAAACAGAGCCCGTATATCTGACTACACCATTGCTAAATTTTCATTAATATTTACAACGTTATATAAAAATATGTATGTTTTAGAAAACTGTATCAGTGTGACCAAACAGGGAAGGATGCGATTCACATTCTCAATATTGTGAGAACATTTTTCCAAGATATAACATAGGCTTGAATTACTAGATAGAAAAATTACTTACTATGCTTAGATTCAATACATGGAAGGCAAACTCCCCAGTTCTTTGAAACACAGAGGCAGGGATTGAAGGGATGGGGAGGACCTGGGCAATCATCAAGTGAGCCTGAATCTCACAATGTGAGTGACTTCAGGATGGACGGCACGGAAAGGACTGAGGGCACCAGGCTTGGACTCTCCCTCCAGAGTGCTTTGGCAGCCACTCAAAAAACACCAATTAAAATAGGGAAATTTCCTCAGCAACACATTGACAATGACTTGGCTGCTTCGTGCTCTCTTCTGCACTTTTATTTTGCCAGATAAAAATACGAGTTGTAAGTGAGGAGTGGGAAGGAAACTATTACTACAGGCATTTGTTCAGCGAGAAAGTTTTACTCTTCTGACATGAGCTTGTTTCTCTGTGTCTGTTTGTCATTTATGCTTGTTGTAGCAGCTCAGCAGAGACCTGGTCCTTCTTTACTAGGTGGTGCAAATGTCCAAGTTGTGAGATGGTTTCAAGGCCTCTTTCTTACCAGGTGTACGTCCAGAGCAGGCTCTGTGCACCTCTGCCCACGGTATACACCAATTCCATTTCCAAAAATTAAAATTTGCCCCCAGTCTCTCCAACCCTTCTCTGCCAGCCCCTGCCGCCTGCCCTGATGAGTGGCTCTGCCTGATTGCATTCCAACAACTGGAGAGAGCAATCTATGGTTAAAACAAAAACAAAAACAAAAAACCTTGCTGCTACTTGCAAAAAGTTGGATGTTTTTCCCCCTCAAGTTGGTTGCGACACAATGAAGTTAGTGGGGTTACTCCTCCCTCTCGCTAATGGACATGACTTTGCACATTAACAAATCCTCTTTAATGCCCTGCTTTAAACAGCATGTGTGCCCCATGCCGAGCATAGTAAGGGAGAACCCGTGGTGTATCAGTAAATTATTGCCACAATAATTTTGTGTGACAAGCAGCCTCAAGATCTTAATACGTTACCATAGCAAGCACTTATTTGTCTTACTTTTGTGAGCAAGCTATGGCTTTTCTGGGATAGGATGGGCTTGGCTGCAAGTCAGACTCAGACTGTCCTAAACATCCCTTTCTGGGACAGCAGCTATCTGAGGTATGCGCTTCCCAGGGTGAATCACAGGACCACAAGATGGTGAGCCAAAGCAGAAGATACCAATACTTCTTCAGGCCCAAGCTTGAAACAGGTACACCGTCACCACTGAATACATTCCATTGGCCACAAGCCCTATGGTTAAGCCCACCGAGGTTGAGGTGGATGGGACTCCAAATGAATAAGAACAAAGGAGACAGGAAGGGGTGGGTAATGATTGAGGTGGTTGGGATATAGTTCTAACCTTATGAATTATTTTAGGAAAAAAACAGATGTCTATACAAGTTGTGGTTGGCCATGTACGATAAACTTATTTATTGTTCCCAAAATTTCCCTTTGTCCCAGTTATAATCCTTTGTAATATGGCTTCACAATTATTGGATCTTGGGTTTATCAATCCAGCCTTTAATTTGATACTGTCAACATGATATTTTGTACACAATTCTTTCTTTACTTATCCATGCTGAAGCAAATTTCTCTAATGTGTGTTTGTGTGTGTATATATACATAGACATGTACACATACATAAATACACATATATACACACTTATATTCATTCATAGTTGCATATATGTATATATGCATGTTATATACATACACTCACTAGATATATTTTATATATATTCATATAAATGTGAATTTGGCAGAGAATGGAATTAAATTAAATGCATAGGGCTCAAATTTTCATCTTGAACCAGAAGACTTATACGTGTGGTCTTTCCATATTTGTTTAAGGGCGTTTCTCCCAAAGGGACTATGTATCATTCTTGTACCCTAAGCATGTAATATTGTTCCTGGAAGAGTCATATAGTAGTATGTGCTCAATAAATGTTCAAATTATTAATTAGTCGCACTAATGATTTGGTTCTTCTCTGTCCAAACATTTCATGGTGATAAAAACTTAAATCTTGTACGGCAATCCTGCATTTCTTCATCTCCATCCATTCTCTGACTCAGCAGCTTGATCCTGTCTTGCTCTCCCTTTATGTTCTTCAGTTCTTTGATGCTTCCTTTGAGATGGGATGAAATTTGGGCTTAATAACTTAGGTGTAAATGAACTGTTATCTGCTAACAAGGCAGAAGCCTTTCTGTGAGTTTCCATCACGGGTGGTGCACAGGGAAATTTAACATCAGTGGACAATGGTTCTGACTTTTCTGCCATTGTTGTAGTTTTGGAAGCCACTTCACCTCTCTAGTCCTCACTGTTTCCAGAAAAAGTGGAAATGATTTTTTAAAAGCTCCCTTCTCTTCCTACCTTACCCTGCTACATCAAATGAACTGATGTTTGAGAATATGCTTTTTGAAAAAGTGTTACACAAACATGATCTGTGATTATTAAAACAGAAATGTAATAAATCTAAGAACTATTATTTAGAAAGTAAGTATGACTTGTACTTCTCAGGGCAATGAGAGGAGAGCAGAAGGAAAAATATGGAGAAGCTATTTTTGTCTGTCCCACCTCGATGAAATGGCTTTAAACAGTATACAATGCAGAAAACGTACAGCTCCTCAAGATACAAAGTGCTCCCCATCTTATCTCACCTACCACCCACATCAAAAACTCCAGAATGGAAGCAGGCAAAGGGACACAGGGATCCGCAGCTACAAAAGGGCATTTATTGGGAGTGATATTCCAGAATCTGTCAGCCTCACTCAACCTTCAGCATGCCATCTGATGTATTTTAACAGTGAAGAGAGCTTATTACCCTGATTAAAACGATACGTTCATGTAGGGAGGTTTTGGGGAGCAGTGCAGAGAGGGAAAGACCAATAACCAGGACTTCCACGGTGTATAATTCTGGGCTGATGCTCCACCTGACTCCATATAATGCAGGGCATTTCTTTCAATGCCATCTGTACTCTAGGACTAGGAAAAAATCACTTCAAAGATTAAACTCCATGCTGAGGAGCCAATTTCTCATAACAATAGCTAATAATGAGTCTTCTTGAAATCCCTTTTCCAATCAAAAGACAGGGATTGTCAGAACAGATATCACTATATTAAGGCCAGACTAAAAGCCCAGTCAGGACTTCTATGCTTTGGATAAACCCACTAATAAAAGCACTTCTAAGATATTTCTGTGAGAGTTTCAGAAAGAACACTAATTAACCGAGACAGAGAATCTGCCAAAGATGTATCCCTTCTATTGAAGAATATCCTGTATTGGCATTTTTGTGAATCATTCTTGACATTTTGCCAGTTCTGCTGTCCACTTCCAAGGGATACAGAAATACTCAGTGGATTTTTAAAAGCAAAATCTATAACACCAAGTCTGATTACAAAACTACTGGTTAGCTTAAAAACAAAACAAAACACAGAGATGATCATTAAAAAACAAAACCTCTAGGAAAGGCTCTTGTGGTGAAATTGCTTCATCTAGTAGAGTAGAACTATGTCTGAAAGGGCCAACTTGGATTAAATTAGAGTGTTCCTCAGGTTATAGACTAAAATTATTTTCAGTTATTGAGTGGTGTGTGTGCAGGAGTGAGCAGACACTCATACATATACACACACATTTAGTCAATAAATGTTTATTCAATACCTACTATGTGTCAGCCACTACTAATAAGCTCTTAGAGCTACTGTTATTGTTTGATAAAATATTAGTAATTGTTTTAAAAAATGCAGTTTCTAAATATTTAAATGTTATTTTATGTTTTTAGCAACTGAATTCTTTTTTAAAAAAATGGAATATGTTTAGAGCAGTTTTAAGTTCACAACAAAATTGAGCACAAGGTATAGAGACTTCCCATTTAGACCATGTCCCCACACATGCATAGCCTCTCCATTATCGACATTCCCCACCAAAGCAGTACATTTGTTGCAACTGATGAACCTACATTGACATCATTATCACCCAGAGTCCACAGTTCACATTAGGGTTTACTCTTGGTGTTGTACATTCTATGGGTTTGGGCAAATGTATCATGACATGTCTTCACCATTACAATATCATACACAATATTTTCACTGTTCTAAAAATCTTCTGTGCTCTGCCTATTCAGCCCCCACCAAACCCAGATCTTTCTATTGTCTCCATAGTTTTGCCTTTTCCAGAACGTCATATAGTTGTTACACAGTATGTAGGCTTTTCAGATTGGCTTCTTTTACTTAGTACTATGCAATTAAGTTTCCTCTAGGTCTTTTCATGGCTTAATAGCTCATTTCTTCTTAGTGCTGAATAATATTCCATTGGCTCCATGGATAATTGGCTCCATTATCCATTCACCTACTTAAGAGCAACTTGGTTTCTTTCAAGTTTTGACAATTACGAATAAAGCTGCTATAAACATCCATGTGCAGGTCTTTGCCTGTATATAAGTTTTCAACTCCTTTGGGCAGTACCAGGGAGGTCAATTTCTGGATCCTATGGTAAAAGCATGTGTAGTTTTGTAAGAAACCCCAAACTGTCTTCCAAAGTTATTGTACCGCTTCGTAGTCTCACCAGCAATGAATGAGTGTTCCTGTTGCTCCACATTCTGGTCAGTGCTCTGGATTTTGTCATTCTAATAGGGCTGTAATGGTATCTCGTTTTAATTTGCCTTCCCCTAATGACATATAAGGTGGGGCACTTTTTCATATGCTTATTTGCCATCTGTATATCGTCATTGGTGAAGTGTCTTTTAAGGTCTTTAGCCCATTTATCGGGTTGTTTGTATTCTTATTGTTGAGTTTTAAGAATTCTTTATATATTTTGGATAATGTTCCTTTATCAGGTGTGTCTTTTGCAAATATTTTCTACCAGTCTGTGGTATCTCTTTTTATCCTCTTGATCTTTTTTATATATAATATAGTATGTGTAAGTTTTATGTGTGTGTGTAGTATATATAAAGTAGACTGTCTACTATTAAAGTGGAAGTGAAGTGTCTATTCACTCATCCCAAGCTGTCCCAGCCCCACTCATCACTTTCTGTGGAAACTCTGAAGCTTGATTTGAAGAACATTATGCTCAAACATTACTGTCACCCAGAATTTGCTAGTGGCTTTCAAAATTGACATAAGTAACATTTCACACATATACCCTTTCTCTTTACTCACATGGTATTTACACTACTCTGGAAAACAGTTTTCCTGCCTTCCTCACTCCATCCCATCCATAAGCAAATGCAGTAAAGACACAAGTTTCTGGATCATCAAAAAAAACAATGAGAGAGACAACATTTTGACTAAGAACTCAAGAAGTAAGCAGAATGGAGGACATGGTGTATTTCTTTGTAGCCTGGAGAGTGGGCTCTTTGAGAAGCTACTACACAAACCAAGGATAGAAGATTTGGGCATTAAAGTAGATCCTTGCTCAGCCAATGGCAGATGGACTAGAGAAGCTGATCCAGAGGCCTAGTGCCTGAGACTTGACCCTCATATGCTGATTCCACACCTGTTTTTCTAAAGCAAACAAAAGGCAAAACAAACAAACAAAAAACAGCCCAATATTGACCTACCACATGCTACAAACCACAGGTGTAAAGTAATGAGTGAAAGCAGAATGATTATTTTTAATACATTTGTATAGCATTTGGAATCCTCAGAGGCAGGGCCTGGGTAAAGATAACACAAATAGTAAGATGCCCCACAAAGCTCTGTGAGACCGTGGCTGTGGAGCCCCGCTCTTCCCTGGGTATAACTGCCTTCTGTGGAACCCTGCATCACAGTCTGATGGGGGTGCCCCACCCTCGTTTGCCCTTGCTATCTGATAACCTCAGCAGGTGCAGAAGGGAATAGGGACTTCGGCAAGGTGGAGGACCTCTGTCCACCTCACTGCTTAGGCACTCAGCCCTTGGTCATCCACTAGACTCTAAGAGACCGTTGCTGGAGAAAAATGGCTCCTGGGCAGAGCCTGCCAGCAGGAGGTTTGGCTGAGGCAAAGAATGAAAAAGTTCCCTTTGAGCATCATATTTCTTCCTCTGCCTCAGTAATAGCAAGAAGAGTAAGTGACTGGCTGAGTAAATTGTTTTTGGAACAAATGCATTCTCTCTCACTGCTCTCCTCCTGCTCCTCTGTGTTCCCTGGCTGCCCCCCCTCCCTCCCTGGCTCCTCCCATCCTTTCGCAAGCAGGAACAAAAAGGTGATCCCTCCTCTCTTTCAGGTAAGACATACCTACTGACAGAGCTCTGGAACAAAACATCTACGTATATACTTTTCCCCCTAGCACATCAGGATGTAGCCTCCAGCTTTCCAGGTCATGAGGTAGATGTGGGCAAGATAGAAACAATGTTCATCTTCAGATTCATGCATCCTACCAGCATGCAGGGGTCACTTGCTTGTCACTGACCAGGTAACATGGTCTAGCTCCTGAGGCTTTTCCACAAATATTAGCTTGAAGCCCCTTGGCTGCTGAAATATGACCCCATACTGAAGAGAGAGTTGAATTTTCTGGCTGGGTACATTCCACAGGAGGAAGTCGTTTGCTTTGTGGCCACGATGTGCTTTGTGACTGTGCACTCAAGCCTCCTCCAGGTTCTCTCTCATTTCCAGCCTGGGTTCTGCTCTGGGAAAGCTTTCTCCAGACCTCTTCAAACACCCTTCTTATCAGCCACACAGATCCTGTAATCCAACCTTCTATGAGCTTGGCTCTCTCCAACTGTGGTTGAAATTACGCTGAGACACCTCTTTATCTGGGAGATATTGCTGTGAAACTTCCTTTTCACCAGGGAAACCATGTAACTTATAAAGCAGGGTGTCTACTAAATTAATGAACACAGAAAACCAATGACAGAGGGTGGAATTATATGTGTCCCCTCTCTCTTCCACCCACATACACAAATGCCCCTTAACAAACAGCCTCAGCTGCCAGTTAACTCAAGACCTCAGGACTTACCTCATCTGAGATCCAGCCTTTAGGGACCTCTCCATGCTTGTTGCCTCATAGGATTGAAATAGATTGAGCTTAACTTTCTGTGCTATTATTCTGTTTCCTATTGCCTGCAGCTCAACTTACACATGTCTAGGTGATGTGTTACTCCAGTTAAATAACAAGTTAACTGAGGCACGGAACTTATGCAAATTTTTTCCTGCCGTCCCCAGTATTCAGGGCAGTATCTTTTTAGGCATCCGTAAATGTTTGCTAATTAATTGATAGATTTACGAAATGACTATAACTGGGAATAACAATAATCATGATGATAAAAATATCCTTTAAAGAATATTTATAAAATTGCCAGGAACTTCAATAGACGTTATACATGTAATCTTAATGATTAATTTAATTTATACAAAACACTTATGAAAGAGAAAGAACATTCTCTCCACAGAATAAAACTGAATTTTAGAGAAAAGAAACTGTCTCAGGGCTATGCATATTAGAGGTAGAAAAATTATTATACTTCTGCCCCCTAATCTCCAGGATGTTGGTCAAAGTGGGATTTTGAAGGCATCCTTTTCAAGATTTTTCAATGCTCAGTAGGGAAGATTGAATTTTGCCAATAAAATTGATCTCTCCTTTCATAATCTTATCCGGAATTTTTTTTAGTATATATGTGAGTAATCAGGATTTGCAACGTGCATATCCAGGTGCTCATAGATTCTTAGTAAAAGTCATTTGTATATCACAGAATGCCTGAGTGAGAAGGACTGTAAAAGAGAATCTATCCAACTCCACTTGGTTACTTTCAGCGTTCCATTTGATGTCTTTAAAAGCCTGTAGGTAAAAATGCTTTACAACTTGAGTAGATGACAAACTTCAAATGCTCCTGGGCAAAAAAGATGCCATTTGGTAGAAGGAGCTGCATTTTGCTCTAAACTCTACTATATGCATGCCTCCAAATACGTAGGCTATGTCTACTAATTCTCAATTGTTGGCTTCCTTTTTAGACTGTAACTTTCAGGATCACCTTTTTGGGGATCTTGGTGTCCCCCACTGTTATCCAGGTCAGGTCTAATCTTATCTATTGACTACAGTCTGGCAACTAGTTTCATGAACTACTATACTCCTCGTTTCCAATGTGGTTCAGTTATGTATGTTTCTGAAGCTTGGCAAGATAAGTGATTTGTTCATAAATTTAATAAGATGTGGGAATCAAACTGGATCTTCAATCCAGAAGTCATATTTTCTTTCTGTTGCACCATGCAATAAAATCTAAGTTTCTTTGCCAGTGGAGAAGCTCTGTATTGATAATTGAATTAAGCACTAGATGAGAGGAGATATGGATGGATGGGATGAGGGAACAGAAACACATGAGCTATTTCAGGTTATTAGATAGTATGATATAATCATAATTTACTTGATGAGAATAAACTAAACACCAGAGGTTTGACATAGCTTTCTACCTGGATTTAATTATTCCCAGGACCTATAAAAAATTCATAATTTGGGGGATCTTGACCCAAAAGAAAGAGGAACAAGGATACACAAAGATTTCTGGGGAAGTAGAAGAAATTACCTTGACTATAATTAGTACTTAAACAAAAACAAAAAAATAAGCAAATGAACAAAACAAAACATAAAAACAAATCCAGAAAACCCTGGGGCTGGTGTCCATTATATGAAGTCAGCTCAAACATGCACCATTACCAAAATGTAAGAGTGGATGGCCCTCCTTATACATATCTTTTAACACCTGCTGCTCGCTCTCCTTCAAAGCTATTCTATTATCCATATAATATTCTCCCCTATGAGTGTTCAGAAGATGCACGGCCACTTCTGAAGATTACAGGCACACCTGAGTGCCTTCAAGCCTCCTTGGTGGCCGTGGATCCACTCCCCCAAGCCACAATTCCACCTATTTGCCCACATACCGATCCCTTAACCAAATTGAAGCGTCTTTAAGTAATAAAAGATTACAGTCCTTTACATTGGCAGGATAAATAAATAGTTGTTCAAACATACGCTAACTTCTTTCCCTTATGCAGACATTAGCCATTGTTTCTTTTTGATTTGTGCTATCTATGGATCCAGTGCCTATAGATTTTGAATAAATGAATGCAGTTTTAGCTGTTCACATTAAAAGTGAAACAAATGGGAAATCAAGACCAGACCAAAGAAAAATCTTCGATCCAAAGATTAAAGAATGAATAATGATGCCAGGATCCAAAAGAATACATTTAATATGCTGGTTTAGAGTTATAAAAGATAATGCTAAAATGATGAACGGAAACTCATCATCTAGGTTAAAGAATAAAAAAGTAATAGTACTTTAGAAGAATCCTGTGTGCTTCTCCTTAACCATATTTCTCTCTCTCCCAGATTTAACCATTATCCTAAATTTGTATTATTTTATACAGTTTAGCATGCATAAATATATCCTTAAAATATATATTACTTTTACCTAGTTTTGAATTTTTTAACTTTACATAAATACATTTCTACTGTATGTACTTTTATATATTTAGCCATTTAAAATTTTTTACTCAACATTATGTTTGTAAGGTTCATCTGTATGTATCTGTAATTTATATACCACAAATTATCTGTTGATTTTATTGCTGATTGACAGTTGACAATTTTTTTGCAATTTTGAAAATACTATATCGAGTTTTATAAATATATATTTACTAATATTTATATAAATTTATATATAATATAAAGATATGTACCACACTTTCTGATACATATGAAATTCTCTATGGCATGTATCATGTTTTTTGGGATTTTTCTGCAATTTTGAAAATACTATATCAAGTTTTATAAATATATATTTACTTATATTTATATAAATTTATATATAACATAAAGATATGTACCACACCTTCTGATATATATGAAATTCTCTATGGCATGTATCATGAGGTGAAATTCTTGAAATGTAGAGTATGCACATTTACATATTAAAATGAAAATGAAAGTCACCCTCAAAAGTGTACCAATTTACTCTTCTATTAGCAGTGTATGAGAGTTCCTGTTGCATACAGCCTACTGACATTTATTGTAAAGTTTTGTAAATCTGGTAGATATGAAAGGGTATCTCAACGTGATTTTAAGTTATACTTTCCAGATTACTAATAAAATGGAACATCCTTTCACAGGTTTAAATGACCTTTGGAATTCCCTTCCCTGGTAGTTATTTTACATTGGGTTGCTTGTTTTTTCTTATTAATTTATATAAGTTGTTTTTGATACTAATCCTTCATTCATAGAAAATATTTCTTAGAGTGTGTGGCTTGTATTTTTAATCTCTATATGAAACGTATTAATATTTTTTCTATGGTTTCCCTTTTGTACCATGAGTTTAAAAACTTATTTCATACACAAAATTATAAAGATATTTTCTTCTAAAAGTTTTAAAGTTTTTCCTTTCACACTTTAGTCTTTAATTCAATTGGCATTGTGTGTGATGTTGTGATGTGAAAGAGATGCATTTTTATTTTTATTTTTCCATGTGCAAAATCATTTTTCTCTCTTCAATTTAGTACATAGCTCTCCTCACCACAATGCAGTGAGCAAAGATTTTTCAGTGCTAACTTTTCCCATGTCAGGAGTCAATATATGTGTAGATCTGTTTCTGGGAATTCTATTCCGTTGCATTTGCCTATCCAGTTGTTTGTCCAGTTTAAATAGCTTACTTCCTGCTCTACAGAGAAAACTGAAGCAATCAGAATTCAAGTTCCACAGATTCCTGCCATCAAATCTCCTCTCCATACCAGCATCTGCTAAAAGAAATAACAACTTTCATCTTTGCTTATTACATTAGAATTGAGAATTTATCTGTGTTGTTCCGTGTTTGTAAACTTTCTTTTACTTAAGGACATCACACCAGCAATTCTCCCTTCTTTTTCTCTTAATTCATCAATGTTTCCTTCTCTAAAGAGTCATTCTCATCAGCATTTGAGTATACTTTCTTCTTCCTTAAAAGAAACAAAATAAGACCCATCTCTTGAACACTTACATCCTCTAGTTACACCCATTTCTCTGCTTTCCTTTATAGCAACACTCTTTGAAAGAGTTGATTGGACTCACTGCTTTAATACCTCTAGTCCTAACCTCTCTCAGACTCACGCCATTCAAACATTCAATTCCATCGTTCTGAAACTGCTCTTATAAAGATCACCAATGGCCTATATCTTGACACATATGACACAAAGTAGATTTGGGAAGACTGATCACTCTCTCTCTGAAATACCCTCTCACTTCCAGAACACTGGGCTCTGCTGGTCCTTGTCCTGTATCATTGGCTGTTCCTGAAACATCGTTTTTGTGGCTCTTTCTCTTATTCCTGACCTCTTAAAGTTAAACCACATCAATGACCAGCCACAGTAACCTTTACTCTTTTCTCTATGTGTTTCGTGTAAATCACCAAAAGAGACCGTTGGCTCTGTCTTCAAATATATCCAGAATCTGACAATCCTTTCTGTCTCCACAGTTGTCACTCTGGTCTGAGCTGCCCCCACCTCTTGCCTGGATTGTCCCTCTCTTCACCCTTGCTCTCCTATGATCTATTATCAACACAGTGACCTTAGTGATCTTTTCAACATGTAAATCTGGTCACGTCACTTACCTATCAAAATCTTCCAATGATGCTCCATTTCATAGAGTAAAAGCCGAATCGTTCACCACGGCCTACCAAGACTTCTGTGATCCTGTTCTCTCTCCCTGACTTAATCTCTGCTACTCTCTCCACTCCAGCCTACTTCCTTGAAAAAGCCAGGCGCACTCTTACGGAGCATTTTTGTTCTGTAGTAAGTCACGTAACAGGCTCCCCTCACCTCTGACAAGTTTTACTCAAAGGTCACCTTGTCAGTGAGGAATAACACAATTTTGAAAATTGAAAATTAAAATGAACCCCTGCTCTTAGCACCCACTATCCCATTCACCCTGTTTGTTATCCTTCACAACATTGCTCACCTTGCAATATAATATACAACTTACTAAATTATTACAGTCACTGTCTGTCTTCCCAGTGGTGTGCTGGACCTGGCTCAGACCTGCTCAAGAGATCTGACTGAATGCATTTCTTACCAACTTTCTGTCATTTGGTAGCTTGAAATTGGCCATGGTAGGGGTATTACATCACAGAAATCAGCAAATGCTACAAACCAGAGCTTTTTTTCCCGCCTCCCCCCCGCACCGGGTGTTAAAAATTTACAGGCCCGAAGCTGGTTTTCACCCTCTTGAACAACTCTCTCTCCCACTAGATTGGAGAAGGGATTTGCATTTATTTTATTCACTGCTGTTTCCTTAGGTAGTTAAGAAATGAGGAAATGAATGAGAGTTGTGTATGATTTTTTTCCCCTTAATCAGCAAACGTGCTGAATCATATTACAAGGTTTTCCTATGTTTTAAAAAAAGGATGAATTTCTGAAATAAACTCAACATTGTAATAATGTATTTTTTGATATACATATACATTCTATTTGTAATATGGTTGTTTAAGAATGTTGCATCTATAATTCTCAATAATATTATTTGGTTGGTTTCTATCTGATGCTGCTTTATGTTGGGTTTTCATCTCAGAGTTACGTTAAACTGTTATAAGAATTGGGAAGAATTATTTCAATTTCTATTTTCTGAAAAAAAATGTGTGATATTGTTTCATGAATATTTGGTAGAATTAGCCTATGAAACTATTAAAGTTTTCTTTAGGAGAAGATTTAAAATAATGTCTTTAAATAAGTTTAAGACTACTGATATTTTCTATTTCTTATTAGATTTATTTTTGCTACTTATATTTTCTAGGAATTCTTTCCCTACAGATACTCTTTGAATTTATTAGCGTATTATTACTTTAATCTCTGCGGTTATGGCCCATTTTTCACACCTAATATTGTTTATTTAGGTTTTTCTCTCTACTTTATCTGGAAAATTTAATTGTCCAATTTATCTGTCTACTCAAAGAACACACTTTGTCTTTATTGATCCTTTCTCCATTATATCTTTGTTTTACTATTTCATTAATTTACTACCATTATTTTTGTAAACAGTTATTTATTTATTTATTTATTTATTTATTTATTTATTTATTTATTTGGCTGCGCTGGGTCTCAGTTGCAGCACGTGGGATCTTTGTTGCAGCATGCGGGATCTTTTTTGTTTTTAGTTGCAGGCATGTGGGATATTTTAGCTGCGGCATGCGGGATCAAACCCAGGCCCTGTATTGGGAGTGTGAAGTCTTAACCACTGGACCACAAGGGAAGTCCCTACTACCATTATTTGTTAAAAAAATATTTTCTTCTTAAATTTTTGCTTATTTTATGTGGTGGGGAAAAGTCTAAAAATGGTTCCATGCCCTAGTTCCCTGAACTGGTAAATATGATGAGATGGTACTCCCATAATTATATTATGCTATATGGCACAGCTGAACTTAAGATAAGGAGATTATCTGAATGTGTATAATATAATCCCATAAGCCTTTTAAAGGCAGAGACTTTCTACAGCTTGTAGCAGAAGAGACAGAGAGCGGAAGCATGAGGGCAATTTGATGTGCTGTTGCTGGGATTATAAATGCAACTAAATGTGAATGTATCTGAGTTCTGAGTTCTGGCCATTAGTATGAGAGGCAAGATGCTTTCCCTGGAATTTCTCATTCCCACATATTCCTATTGGTAAGATATAGTGAATATTTAAATAACCTTGGAAAACATATTGGGAAGAGCAGAGGCTTCCTTCCACTTCTAAACCACTTCTATCCAGAACTTTATGGGAGGGAAATATAAACTCTATTTTATTTAAGCCACTGTCTTTTACAGTCTCTTGATCATAGCAGCTTGGCTTGTACCCTAACCATTGCAATATAATTAGAAATTGCTTGCTTAAACTTCTATGTCTTTTAACTTCTCTTTCAAATTTTCTATCTCCTCATCACTCTGTGCTTCATTCTATTGTCATTCTATATTGTCAGCTCTATAATCCAGTTTGCTAATTCCCTCTTTAGCTGTGTCTAACTGAATGTGTATTCTGTCCATTGAATTTTAATTTCAATCGTTGTGCTTTCCAATTGTAATCAGTTCTTTTGCAAATATATCCCTGTTGATTTAAATATCATCTACCCATTTATGATATTTTTAATAGTCTCTTTAGCTCTTTAAAAATATCAAATCCACTGATAATCTACAAATTGGTAGTCTTTGACGTCCTGACTGTGTAATTAGTTATTTCTGTTATCTCTTGCTCTTGGTGGTTAGTGTCATGATTTGCTGAATAACTCCTTATTGTGAACACATGTCCCTTAGAACTCTATCTGTTAGGGTTTGTTGAGATGAGATCTAGGTTTAAAATATGTTAATCCAGAGAGAATAATCATTTGCTTCTGACTAATGCCTGGAGGACTATGATTTAGAGCCACTTTAAACCACATTTCTTTTGGGAAGTGGGTTAGGAGGCACAGAAAGTATGAATACTACGCCTCAAAACTCTAAAGAGAAGATTTGTGGCTTAAAATTCTCATTAGGTTTTTTTGTTATTTTTTTAAAATATTACCATTTAGACAGTGTGCCAAAAGGGGTACAAGTCCACATATCTCCCACTGTAGGGTACACTTATGCTTTCTAATTTGCCACTGAGAGTGCTGACCTTTAATGCACCTAGATTCATATAGTTGTTCCAATTTTTCATGTGTTAGGTCGTCAAGAATGAACACAATCCCCCTCAGAGCAATCAGTTCTTGCTTTCTCCCTTTGATTTGGGCTTTCTCAAATTTCATTTCTTTACTTTTCTACCAGATCAACAATGAACTGAAAAATGTATATTTAGGTGTGACTTACTAGAAGATACTTGCTGTACGTCTAAACTTCCATACTTCCAGATAAGCTGTAAATTTTCTCCAGAGCATGTATCATTATGTCAAATTCTCTTTTGGGTGTTTTTTTTCTTTTTTTTGGTCATTTTCTATCTCCTTCTCTTTAGAATATAACTTCCTGAAACAGGAAAACTTGTTGGTCTTATTTACAGCTATATCTCCAGGGTCTGTAACAATGCCTGGCACATAGAAAATGCTCAATAAAAATTTCCCAAATTAAAAAATAATAAACATATATAATTATGCATTTATACACACATACACATATATATGTATTACATGCATACAAATGTGTGTATGTGTGTGTGTATATATATGTATGTATATATACACATATATAATTTGGATTCAAATCCATTTCTTAAACCACCTAATCAGTCATAGAACATTGTAATTTTAATACGTATTAAACATGAAAATAAGATTTTAAATGTATCATAAAAATTAAGGAATTCATTGCATTGAGTGGTGAGAAAGATAAATGGGAGTCCTTCGGACAAAATTGGTTATTAACATGACCGACAGAGCAGACAAACACATACTTTTAAAGTCCTGAATTACTGTAATATATATAGTCACTGAATGTGAACCTTAATTTCAGGTTGTCATTCAGGTTTGCATCCTTAACGCATCATTTCTCTGGTGGCTCTGAAAGGTGCTGTATTAGAGATTGTCACTTGGAGGCTTGAGGCACCTGGAGTTACTATAGTATGACTGACATGAACATTGAACAGTCCTTCATAGCCTCTGCCAGCAGGCCTTTATTCTGAGTAAGGGAGTAGATTAGATAATTGGATGGTTCAGCAAGAATTCATGTATGTGTATTTGATGGGAGCAAAAACATGTGTTCAAGAATGCAAATTTGATATTACTACCTTGATGTTTCCGCCATTTTATGTGAAACTTAATTTTAACTGATATGGTTTCAAAACTTACAAGGAGACCAACTGGTTCAAAATATATTGGTTGTAAGTCTCAGGTGGCTTGCCTGTCTTTTAAATTTCCTAAAATGCTTTCATTGCCTGAAAACTGTGAAAATAGAGGGACATTAAAAAATTAGCATTGCGGGGTGCCTTCAAGATGGCAGAGGAGAAAGACGTGGAGATCAACTTCCTCCCCACAAATACATCAAAACTACATCTACATGTGGAACAACTCCTACAGAACACCTACGGAACACTGGCAAAAGACCTCAGACTTCCCAAAAGACGCCCTCAGGCGACCTACACGCAGAGGCGGGGCCAAATCCAAAGCTGAACCCCAGGAGTTGTGCGAACAAAGAAGAGAAAGGGAAGTTTCTCCCAGTAGCCTCAGGAGCAGTGGATTAAATCTCCATAATCAATTTGATGTACCCTGCATCTGTGGAATACCTCAACAGACAACAAATCATCCCAAAATTGAGGCGGTGGACTTTGGAAGCAACTGTACACTTGGGGTTTACCTTCTGCATCTGATTTGTTTCTGGTTTTATGTTTAACACAGTTTAGTATTTAGAGCTTATTATCATTGGTAGATTTGTTTATTGATTTGGTTGCTCTTTCCTTTTTTTATTTTTTATATATATGTTTTTCCTTTTTCTCTTTTTGTGAGTGTGTATGTGTATGCTTCTTTGTGTGATTTTGTCTGTATAGCTTTGCTTTTACCATTTGTCCTAGGGTTCTGACTGTCCTTTTTTTTTTTTTTTAGTGTAGTTTTTAGCACTTGTTATCAGTGGTAGATTAGTTTTTTGGTTTGGTTGCTCTCTTTCTTTTTTTTAAATTACTTTTTTATGTTTTTATTTTTAATAATTTTTTTCTATTTTAATAAATTTATTTTATTTTATTTTTCTTTCTTTCTTTCTTTTTTTTTTCCTCACTTTTCTTCTGAGCTGTGTGGCTGACAGGGTCTTGGTGCTCTGGCCAGGTGTCAGGCCTGAGCCTCTGAGGTGGAGGAGCCGAGTTCAGGACACTGGTCCACCAGAGACCTCCCAGCCCGATGTAATATCAAACAGTGAAAGATCTCTCAGAGATCTCCATCTCAATGCTAAGAACCAGCTCTACTCAACAACCAGCAAGCTACAGTGCTGGACACCCTATGCCAAACAACTAGCAAGACAGGAACACAATCCCACCCATTAGCAGAGAGGCTGCCTGAAATCATAATAATGTCACAGACACCCAAAAAATCACCGCCGGACAGGGTCCTGCCCACCAGAAAGACAAGATCCAGCCTCATCCACCAGAAAACAGGCACCAGTCCCCTTCACCAGGAAGCCTACACAACCCACTGAACCAACCTTACCCACTGGGAGCAGACACCAAAAAGAATGGGAACTACAAACCTGCAGCCTGTGAAATGGAGACCCAAACACAGTAAGTTAAGCAAAATGAGAAGAAAGAGAAACACACAGCAGATGAAAGAGCAAGGTAAAACCCCACCAGATCAAACAAATGATGAGGAAATAGGCAGTCTACCTGAAAAAGAATTCAGAGTAATGATAGTAAAGATGATCCAAAATCTTGGAAATAGAATGGAGAAAATACAAGAAACATTTAACAAGGACCTAGAATAACTAAAGAACAAACAAACAATGAGGCACAACACAATAAGTGAAATTAAAAATTCTCCAGAAGGAATCAACAGCAGAATAACTGAGGCAGAAGAACGGATAAGTGATCTGGAAGATAAAATAGTGGAAATAACTACTGCTGAGCAGAATAAAGAAAAAAGAATGAAAAGAATTAAAGACAATCTCAGGGACCTCTGGGACAACATTAAACACAAAAACATTTGAATTATAGGGGTCCCAGAAGAAGAACAGAAAAAGAAAGGGACTGAGAAAATATTTGAAGAGATTATAGTTGAAAACTTCCCTAATATGGGAAAGGAAATAGTCAATCAACTCAAGGAAGCACAGAGAGTCCTATACAGGATAAATGCAAGGAGAAACATGCCAAGACACGTATTAATCAAACTATCAAAAATTAAATACAAAGAAAAAATATTAAAAGGAGCAAGGGAAAAACAACAAATAACATACAAGGGAATCCCCATAAGTTTAACAGCTGATCTTTCAGCAGAAACTCTGCAAGTCAGAAGGGAGTGGCAGGACATATTTAAAGTGATGAAAGGTAAAAAACTATAACCAAGATTACTTTACCCAGAAAGGATCTCATATTTTGAGATATTTGCAAATATCTTCATATTTGCAAATGAAGCAACTGACAAAGGATTAATCTCCAAAATTTACAAGCAACTCATGCAGCTCATTATCAAAAAAACAAACAACCCAACTCAAAAATGGGCAGAAGACCTAAAGAGACTTTTCTCCAAAGAAGATATACAGATTGCCAACAAACACATGAAAGGATGCCCAACATCACTAATCATTAGAGAAATGCAAATCAAAACTACAATGAGGTGCCACGTCACACCGGTCAGAATGGCCTTCATCAAAAAATCTACAAACAATAAATGCTGGAAAGGGTGTGGAGAAAAGGGAACCCTCTTGCACTGTTGGTGGGAATGTAAATTGATACAGCCACTATGGAGAACAGTATGGAGGTTCCTTAAAAAACTAAAAACAGCAGTACCATATGACCCAGCAATCCCACTACTGGGCATATACCCTGAAAAAACCATAATTCAAAAAGAGTCATGTACCACAATGTTCACTGCAGCTCGATTTACAATAGCCAGGACATGGAAGCAACCTAAATGTCCATCAACAGATGAATGGATAAAGAAGACGTGGCACATATATACAGTGGAATATTACTCAGCCATAAAAGGAAACGAAGTTGAGTATTTGTAGTGAGGTGGATGGACTTAGAGACTGTTATACAGAGTGAAGTAAGTCAGAAAGAGAAAAACAAATACCATATGCTAACACATATATGTGGAATCTAAAAAAAAAAAAAAGGTTCTGAAGAACCTACGGACAGGACAGGAATAAAGACCCAGACATAGAGAATGGACTTGAGGACACAGGGAGGGGGAAGGGTAAGCTGGGACGAAGTGCGAGAGTGGCACAGAGATATACACACTACCAGATGTAAAACAGATAGCTAGTTGGAAGAAGCTGCATAGCACAGGGAGATCAGCTTGGTTATTTGTGTTCACCTAGAGGGGTGGGATAGGGAGGGTGGGAGGGAGAAACAAGAGGGAGGAGATATGGGGATGTATGTATATGTATAGCTGATTCACTTTGTTATAAAGCAGAAACTAACACACCATTGTAAAGCAATTATACTCCAATAAAGATGTTAAAAAAATTAGAATTGCAATAAATTAATTAATTAATTATAATAAATAAATAAATACATACATACATAAATACATAAAAAGAATGCAAATTTGAGGATGAACTATGTTGTCTGTAGAAAGAACACTGGAACTGGGGTTTGGAGAATTAAGTTTAAGCCTGCCTTATCCTCTTACCAGGTGTTTCACTTAACCCTTCTGGACCTCAGTCAGTTGATTTTTAAATTAAAAGGATCTTGTAGTAAAGGTCCCTTCCAATTCTACAATTCAATTATCAAATATGTCACAAACTCATATACATTTCTGAAGATCAAATAAAGTCTTAGAATAAGTTTTTCCCCTTCTGTGGTATTCAGTATAAGGTAAACCTTTGCTGGATTTTTTTCAACATTTGTATTATAAGTACATGATGCCTGTCCCCAAGTGCTTCCCCAAAGTGGTTGGTAATATAATTGAAGATAGAGCTCTACATAGAAAATAATGACTTATTCTATCACCTTGAGGAAGCAAAGCTAGGGATCCCTAAGAGGCATTTAGGGTCACTCAGTACTATCTCCAATCTAGTGTGATGCATGGGTTATTGGTCTGTGGATGACACTTCCTATTAGAACGTCTGTGCCACACACCTCTGATTTCTAAATCTCACGCTTCCTTGTTTTTCACCATCACTTACCTCTGGTTGGATTCCACTTCTCTTTATTCATCTTGCCAATTATGTCTATTCTGTACCATCAACTGAACAATAGAGAATGAAAGCACAGTGTTTTTAACATATGCTGACCTTAGCCCATCACATAGCTATAGCAGCGCATCAACCCTGGCCTCTGTCTGCTTCTCAAAGTAGACTACTGATAAAGAAGACACAAATTATCAATATCAGAAATAAAATAAGGGTCATCAATACTGATCCCATGAACATTAAAAAGAAAATAAATACTATGAACAATTCTATGTCCATAAATTTGATAACTTAGATGAAATTAGCCAGTTCCTTGAAAGACACAAACTGCCAAATCTCACACAGGCTCTGCCCTCCTAAACCAGACTAGATAAGACAAGTAGTACAACATCAGCCTCAGCCCACTAGCTGACGAGAGTAAGCATTGGAGGTAGTGCAATGCCTATTAACAGTGAGTTTAGGGAGCTCTGGTCATACATTTTCACTCATCATCACCCATGTTGGTCAGCTTGCTTTCATGTCTAGTAATTGAGGTTCTCTCTGTGCCTACAATCTTGGCAAATGTCAGCACTATTTAGCCAAATTTTGACCTTCTCATCATCCTATTCTCATGAGAAGGGTGCTCTCTGTACCCTTAGCTACTGATGGAGGTCCTGTCATAGCAGACTAATGGCCAGACCTCAGATGCCTTCTGTAGCTGCGTTCCAACAGCTCTGCCTCCCCTCACCGTCCTAGTGCTGTAAGTAATAGATCCTACCACCATAAGACTAGACTTGCTAACAGTGGGTTTCTGGGATTTCTCCTGAGGAATCATAGCTTCCAAGCAGATCGATTTCTTTTTTCATCCTCCTTATCTTTCGTTACTGCTTTCCTTTGTCCTGGTCCATCATGACAATTTCTAGATATTGCTTTTGTAATGACACAGTGTCTCTTTTTCTAGCTTTAAGCACAGTAAGAAACAAAAAGCCGTTTAACACTTCAGCCATCGTATGTCATAGTCATAAAGAGAGGCACAACATTAGAGGTAGACCTAGCTTACATATCTGGTTTCATTAAGGTATAATGAACTTGGACCATCACTCATTCTTTCTGTTTCCTCAAGTCAAACCTGAGGATACAAATATCAACTTCATAGGGATGCTGTAAGATTAAATGAGATGACATATATAAAACATGTGGCACAGAAGTTGCCATAAACACTCAATAAATAGAAATTAAAATAAAATCTGAACTATCATTTGTTTTATAGATACCTCTATCATCTAGTAGAAGCATCGTATTTATTTTTTCTTATTCCAAAAGCACAAAACTACTTATCAGAGAGTCTACCTTTATGAGTATGAATGAACTTGGATCATAATTCTTGCTTTAAAATACTTGTCTCAGTAGTTTCCAAAGCCTTTATTTTTTTTAATTAATTAATTTTTTTTTCCAGACCAGCAAATATTTAAGTATTTTTAAGGTTCCATTTGTTACATTAAGATCAGATTCGTCTTGAATTTACTTTGATACAAGGTGTATGACATATAAGTGTGTTCATGGCTTGCATTTGCACTAATTTATTGATAAGGCCATCATTTCTCTACTGGTCTGAAATGCTGATATTATCATGCATGTACTTAAACATACATGTGAATCTACTGAAGATCTTTTTTTTTTTTTTAACTAGAAGCATTTTAATTACATCAATCCTACTCCTCCCATTCCTCCTATCTTGTATATGTAGAATTGAAAAGGCTCTCAGGGACCAGGTCTTTCCCTTTACTTGAGAAAATATTGCTTACTATTCCATATTTTATTGAAAGCAGAGTCAGGAATAGAGCTCAGGTCTATACTCCCAGGGTAAAGGATCTGGGAGGCTGGTTTGGGGTGGGTGGGGGCATTAGGAGTGTTGAGGACTAGAGCACTCTTCTCTTCTGTGTGCAGCTGAAAGGAGGGCATAGGTCCCCCCAGTCCTGTTCTTTGCTGGATCTCATGTAAGAAAAGAGTAGAAAGTAGCAGAGAGTCAAAGGGAGAGGAAAGTCCCTTGGTTATGAGTGCTTTAATTTCACAAATTAAAGGAATCAGCAGAAACTACAGTCCCCAATGCAATATCCATTAATAGAGTTCTGAAATATATTAGCCAATTATACTTTTCTCAAGCAGCCTGGGAAACTTCTCCAAATATCCTTATCAACACAATCAGGTACTCAGAAAAACAGCTGTGCTAGAGACAATACACCTTTGAGTATGAAGGGCTGAAAATTCTCAGATTTAGTCCAAGACCAACTTAATTTTTTTTTTTTTTTTTGCCTGCGTTATGGGTTTTCTTTGCTGCGTGCGGGCTCTCTCCAGTTGCGGTGAGCAGGGACCACTCTTAGTTGTGGTGTGCGGGCCTCTCATTGTGGTGGCCTCTCTTGTTGCAGAGCACAGCCTCCAGGTATGCGGGTTTCAGTAGTTGTGGCCTGTGGGCTCAGCAGTTGTGGCTCGCAGGCTCTAGAGTGCAGGCTCAGTAGCCATGGAACACAGGCTAAGTTGCTCTGAGGCATGGGGGATCTTCCCGGACCACTGCTCCAACCCGTGTCCCCTGCAATGGCAGGTGGATTCTTAACCACTGCGCCACCAGGGAAGCCCCCAAGACTAACTTTAATCAGGGAACTAATTTTACTTTTAAAATGGAAATCATGGAAGGAGAAAGGGAGAAAATTTAAGTTGAATGGTTGAAAATTAAATAGGATGCTGAAGGTCACAGAAAGCTGGTAAAGTGGAGTTGACTTTCATTTCACACACTGACCAATTGCCTAAGGTCAGAATGAGTCTTCAGTGGCAAAAATACCTTGGTGCACCTAGCGTTTCTGTCTCTGGTTGTGTCTGGAACCCATTATGCAATGATCTTCATTATGGCTAAAGTGCAAAACTGCCTCATGATTAGCTCCCCTGCGTGGGCCCCCTCTGAGTAGGCTGAGTCAGATGTTGTTGTCAGAGAACCGAGGTTATTACCATCATTCTTACCAGATGTGTATCAGAATCTTATTAGACGGAACTACCTAGTATCTTTCCCACAGCTTTTTCATCACATATTGGCACTCTTGGCTCCCACATGCCTGCTCAACACTATCTTAGGCCTGAGAACAATCCTGTCCTATGGTGGAGAGAATTGATGAGTTCCTTATCTAGGAGCTTGACAGACTAACACCAACCCAGCCTGGCATCAGTTTTGGCTTTGGACTTGGACCCTAGTCCCAGGAAGACCTTTCATTATTTCCGTGGGCCAAGGTCTCCTCATCTCTTTTAGTTCCACTTTTAGTAATGCCTCAGTTTTCTCTCCAGCTTGAGACTTTTCACCCCCACTTTTCTAACTATAGAAAATGGCTTTGCTCTTACCAGTCCTTCTGGGGAACGGTCCCTGGATCTGTGGTCAGGTCTCTCCAGTAAGTACCACATTCTTCCCCCCGGGATTGTCAACTGAGGACTGGATCCCACTCCCCATCATGCTGTGCACCATCTAGTTGAGCAGCTACCACCTCCAATAGACCTCCCGGGCTCCAGTCTGCCTGAGCCACTGTCTCCAGCTCTTACCACCCTCCTTTCTCTTCCTGCTTCCTGTTACTTTCTCCTTTGATCTTCTCCTGATCACCCATTTCACCTGTCCAAAGCCCTCCATGTCCCACTTGTCTAGGGATCGCACGCTCTGATACTAGCCTCTTCACATCCAATTTTTCCTGCCTTCACAAAGGATAAATAATAAATCCTACTGCATTGTGATAATACCTGTAGGGATGAGTGGGAGAGAGCAATTAGCTACGAAAATGAACTAACTTGCCTCCTGGTCTTAGAGTCTTAGCATTTCACTGGAAAATGTGGCTGCAAAGAAGTAAGTCACAACCTAAGGAAGCTCATACTAAAAAGCAATATAGGTGGCAGGTCAAAAATGGACCACGTTCATAGCTTCCAACTCCTCTGCTCCTTTCATTTCCCCTTTGTATATGGCAAGTTCCGAACACATCTGTTTCATGAGATGATTACAGAACTTCCCTCAGCATCATTGCCCATCTCAACCCTGTCCACGGTACTATACTGAGAAAACTAGCTCGCAAGAAACATGAAAAAATAACATCTTTGACATCATGGCATAGCTTTCCTTCCCCTTTATTCAATGTCTGGATCTACATGCTGGGCCCAAACCCAAACATTACATCTTTGCTTCATATTCTTTTGAGTGTTCACCTCACCTTGTGAGTGCTAAAAGCACCTCTTCTTCTTCCTCCCATTGTATAATGTAGGACAAAAATTATTTCCATTTTCCATCTGATGTCTGCCCTCTACAAGAATCTATGTTCATCTACTCTACAGAGACATACAGAAATTTGACTTAGGAATGAGTCATGAATTTCTCTTTAAGGGTTAGATCAAAGGAGCCTGGAGAGCCTGGATTATCAGGGCATGTGTACAGAAAGGATACTCCAGATATAAGGCAGCAGGTGTATGGTACAGATGCAAGAGGCTAGAGAAGGGACCTGGGTCCTTCATGTCTCTTCCACCTAAGGGCAGCGGTAGTTTGGAAGTGACAAACTATAGGGTGCCATAACCATATAAACCTGGAAGTGTGGGAGAGGGGGGCATGCAGGAAGTGACAAATGTTTAAAAAAATTTAAAAGGACATCAACAGCTGCTCTTAGCTGTGATCAGCCACTCACGCTTCCTATCCCTCCCCTGAGAGCTAGATCCTCAAGGATAACCCATGGCTTGGAATTTTCATAACTCCATTATCAGAACAGATCAGAGAGTCCTTTGTGCTTTTACCATTTCTTGTACAAACTTCTAATTCCTCTGTAACATAACCATCTGTTTCTGTTCCAGTGCCTCTTATTAGATTGCAAATTACCTGAGGGCAGGGCATGTGTCTCAGTAACCTATGCAAGTGGGTACCTAGGACAGTGCATGATGACTGAGAGATGCTCATTAAATGATCATTGAATGACTGAATGCAAGGATAAAGAATGTGGTGTTTATTGGACTCATTCTGCATGAATGGAAATTTAGAGTTCTGGACCATAATGTTTTACTGGTTCTGAAAGGTTTCTGTTTTCCTAAGGAAGTGTCAGGAGTGAAGGGAGTCATAGTTACTGAGACTTCTGAAGCTCTCAGTTCCCCCAAAGAATGTTTTCCTATTACATGTTCCTATTACGTGGGGGAGTTTAACAGTTTACTTGGTTTCAATAGGCAAATTTACTTGATAACTAAAAGGAAGACAGTCCCACTAATCACTTGCCATTATTGCTAGTTGGTGACTTTAAATGAAATAACATTTAAAGTTCTTGAACACCTACTCCTTTCTTAGGCACTTGCTAAGCACTTTATAAATAAAAACTCATTTGATTTTCCCCAAAACCCTGCAAAATAAGTATAATTATATCTGTTTTATAGGTGATGGAATTGAAGCACAGAGAGATTTTCACAATCACACAGATTTTAGCTACGTCTAGTAAATGACAGCCAGAATTTTTTTTAATGGCTCATGGTAACTAGACTCTTGACTCAGAGATTATACTGAAAGTTTTGAATGATTGTCAGTGCAAACACATTTCCTGCTAATGATCTGTCACATAGTTTTAAATGAAAAATACTTTCTTTGACCCCAGGAATTAAATACTAAGTATTTGTTGTGATCAAAGGCTTGGGATATAAAATAAAAATATTCTCAGATACCAGTCATGACCGGGAATGAGATGATTAACGTGTTACAATCAGAGATGGTAAAGTTGGTAATTACGATGCCGTCTGACATATAATAATACATATCAGGACTGGACCCTCACTGATTTGGGGATGGCCAGGTAGTAATGATAACCACGATATTAACACTAACATATATATATTACATGCCATATTTGTTCCTTCATCTAATAAATATTTTTGGAGCACCTACCTCTTACGTGCCAGGCACTGTGTGAATTGCTGGGAATATATTCATTTAACCTCCTTAATGTTTCTATAATCATTTATTTGCTTCCTGTACCCTCTGTTCTTGACGTGATCTGGGTTTTTATCTGCTCTTCATTGGACAAAAATCTTCAATTTTTGGCTATAAATCTCCACTTGTTCTTATTGTATTCAGATTTGAGCCCAATCTTTCTCCCCTACTGCAAAAACCCAATTGTAGTAGTCCTTCTTGAATAAAGTCTTCCTTACCATCTTTAACAAGTGTCACAAATAATTTTTTTTAAACACTACCCATTGCTCTTTGGATGATAGTCTGAACCTGTAACATGGATTATAAGGCTCCTAATAATCAGTCATCCATATCTCCAAGGAGACCAAAGACCTACCTAAAACCTCTCTCAGCTAGTTTAGTCAACTCTCTTTCTACTTATATATCCATTTCATACTATGTCAGGCTGGATTACAACTCCTAGTTAATTGTCAGTTTCCTAACTAACCTCTGAACTTTTCAAGGAAGGGATTTAAATATATCTATCTTTGTTTCCATGACACCTCCTACAACACTGGGAGAACTAAATGATTTTCAAAAGTCTGATGACTATTTAGACGTGATCTTCACCTTTAGGATTTGTTCATTTAAAGTGATTTCATAAGCTCCACAAAGATAGAGGTATTTGATGGCACTGAAGCTGATGGTTATATGCCTTTTACAAGGTGTTATTTTGACTGAGTGATTATTTCAATGCACTTACTTCAATTGGTAACACTCTAATTTCATCAAGATGCTCTAGCCCTTCTGCACAAAGGCTTAGACGTGGAAATATGCAGAATTCGTAGCAGTTAACTTCTACCCTCATTCCTTAGTCTGTTCACTTTTCTGCCTTCTACCCCCCTTTACCCTCCTTCTTGCTCTTTTCCATCCTTTTTTCTTTATTTTTTTTTTGCCCTGTTAAGATTACTTGACTATTTGATTATTATGATAGAGTTTTCCAAAGATTCACGATCAGAATGATTTATCTGACATTTAACATATTATTAAGGAAGTAGGACATTGCTCGAAGGTCACAGTTTGGATTTGAAGCTTAAAGGTGTTCATAATGTTTAGTAAAGGTAGCATAAATGTCATCTCTCTCTAGAACTAGCACTCCCATAGTCAGTGCCAATTGGATTTATTCAGGACTTAGATTTCTTTAGCTTTCCCAGGACGCATTTGTCAAAAAAGACTGCAGTTTCCAGGAAGTTATTTTGTTCAGCACACTTACTCCTTTAACTAACATGGTCAAACACATGATACCCATAAAAATACTCTCAACCATACAATGTGCTGTCAAGCCAGAGGGAAGAGAAAAAGAGGTGAGAAATATGACAAAGATCTACCATGGTCCTCTCACCAGTGTTCCTTAATTTCCTTATCAATATCTACATAGGAGGGAAGATTCCTAGGTATCTAGGTTACCACCAAGGATATAAAGTGTAACATATTAAATAAAATTGGAAATAACTGAAATATACAAATGTTGTTTTGCAATCCATCATGTTTACAAAAATAAAGCCATCAAGACACCCAATAAATTAGTCTTGATGAGATTTGTAATGAGGCATTAAAGATAAGCTAAGTAAACTATTGAAATGTTAGAAAAATATACTGCTACATAACATATCTAGTCATACTCTATATTTTGTGCAAATAATCAGACAAGAAATATTTTTAAACAAACAGAAATTTAAATCTTAAACTACACAAAGCAAATTTAATATTTTTGATTACCTAGTAGAGTTCAAAGCCGTTAAACCCTGAGTAGGGATTATAATGGCTGGAAAGAAAACTTTTTTTTTTTGGTACTGAAATCCTTTGGTTCTGTTTTTATCACCAGTGAAAATTAAAGACTTTTAGTATAAATGAAGTCATATTCAGCTTTTTAAAATTCGAGGGCAGTGTGGAGTTTAATATACTCCTTTGGTTTCTGGAGAAAGCTGCTCATTACAAGAGCTAAAAGAAGAAAAAAATAATTATTCCTATTGGTGGTTCAGTCGTGCACCCAGAAATATCATTTTGTAGAACTGTCAGAACTGTTGATAAGATTTTTAAACAGATCACAGAGGACCACTTTTTGCGCAAATATTCTCATTTCTTTAAAAAAGCCAAAGTGATTTTATTTTTTGTAACTGCATGGAATTGCATAGGACAGCAAGCCTCAACTCAGTGACAGCAAATAGCTGCAAGTACAGTTTGTTATTTGGGGGCAGAGTCTACCCCAAGTATCGTGGCCCTGTACTGGACTCACTGACACTCACTGAGGACAGCCGCTCTGTGATGGAGTAGGAAGGCTCTATACGTTTCTGTAAGAGGACAGAGAGGCAGTATGAGCCCTCCCCCACCACGTCACTGTTTTCAGGAAGGTGTCTGCTCTCGGCATCTTACCTCCAAAACCGCACGGCATGCATGCGCATCCCTTTCCTCTGCCCACACAAAGAATGACATTTGCTTCACTTTGTTTTCTCCACTTCATTTTCCCCAGCACAAAGTTAATATCACAAATGGCAATGGGGAACTGAAAATTTAGAGGGGAAGGAGGACAAATAAACTTTGGTCTAAGGTCTTCCTACATCATGGCCCCTGTTCTGCACAGCTGGAACTCATGATATTTTCCAGGAACAAAATTCTGGGTTTGGCAGAACTTTACAAATGTTCATATCCTTTGTGTATATTTGAAAATGCCAAAAGCATCTCATTTTGTGCAGACTTTCCTGACCCCTGAGTCAGTTTCAAACCTCTATAATTCACGCTCAAACCCAGTGAAAAAGGTAAAGGTTTAGAAGCTTATTTCCAGCACCCTGAGATTCAAACCTCTCTAATCAACCAATCTGGCCTCATATCTCAGGATAACAAGAATCCTTGTGAGACTTTACAATGTTTTGCTCCCAACTGAGCTGAAAATACTACAAGAATATGAGAATCACTTTCTATTTTTCCTCTCCCCCTGTGTGTCTGTATGTATTTTCACGGGATTTTGTGACTTTTGTCACTTCTACTGCAGATCATCATGAGAGATAAACATACGCTGCAGTTGGGGTGGAGAAACTGAAGGAGACAAACACAGAAGAGTCTAGAAATTTGAAAAAAAAAGGTCTAAATGGGACACTAATTTTTTGCAGGTCTAGTGTTTCTTTTAAATTAGTTAAACTAAAATGTGCATGGGGAAAAGCAAAGTGAATTTAGGAAAAGAAAATGAGTGGCTTTGTCCTTACATGTTGGGAGAGGGGTCCTGTGTTGGAAATCTCACAGACTGCCCTCCAGATCCAGTGATCTGCTAGAAGTACTTATAGGATTCTTCTATAGTTGTACTTATGGCTAAGATTTATTACAAGTGAGAGGACACAAAGCAAATGCAAAAAAGGGGGAGGGGGAATGACACATGGGGTGAAGTCTGGATGAACCCAGGCCCTAGCTTCCAAGATTCTTCTCCCAGTAGAGTCACCCAAGACTTAATTCCCCCAGCAATGAGCTGTGGCAACACGTGAGAAGTGTAATCTATCAGGGACACATGTTGGGGACTCAATGTCCTAGGTGTTTATTGAAGCCTGGTCACATAGGCACCTTCTACCTAGCACACACCAAAGTTCCAGACCCCCAGAAGCAAACCAAATTCTTTATAAAACAGTTTCAGCACAATGAGTCACTCCTACAATTTAGGGAAAGATTTATTTATCAGTGTAGGGATCTGTTTACCAGCCAAGTTCCCAGATACGAGCAGGGACCACACCTGTAAGCAGGCCTCTGCCAGGTTGGGCAGTCTCCAGCCTGCTGCGTGAACTCATGTCTGCACAGCCCCATGGGCCTGTGGCTGATTTCCTTCCGTAGCGTGTGCAGAGCTTCAAGGAGACATTACTTCCATATCCTTTCCTATTCACATTTGGAAAACATGTTTCCTGTTCTTTATACAAATGCTTTAAGGAAAGCAGGATGAAGGAATTATAAAAGAGTCAGTGTTTATAACAGGAGCTGCTCCACATAATTTTGGCTCTTCTGGTGTTTCAGGTATAATTTGAAACCTTTTGAGAAAATGTTTAAATATACTTTGGGAAAATTTACTGAAACTCTCAGTTCAAACTAGCAAAAGGGGGCTCAGAGGAGTTCCAAAAATTTGGAACTCCCCTACCAGACTCCCTGTTTTATACGGTTTGAGTTTTCCCCATGGTGACCAATGGCAGGGCACAGCCGACTTTATTAAGCCACTCTGATGGGGCACCCTAATTTTTTCCACCCACACTTTTGGACCCCAGGAATCAGAAGATAATGCAGTTAGTGCCAAGGCTCTAGTGCATTAGTGCAACTTCCACTCTCTTCTCTCAAAGATGAATGGAAACAGCTTTGGCCACGCTCTCCCTTCTCATTTCCATTCATCTGCCTAAGCTCCATTTTCTTCCTTTCTAAACTAACTGATTGTGGTAGAGCTTCTTTCAAGAAACCTTCCCCAAGTCCCAGCCTGCAAGTTCCCTTGCTCCTTTGAGCACCCTGCCTCTCTTCTCTGTGCTTCAACTAGGATGCTTAAGACTGGTCACCTTAAAGGATCACCATTTAGGGATATGCATTCTATTCCCAAGTAAAGGTGCACTCCTGCAGGACACAGGCTCGTCGCGAGTGTATCAACCTGCCTGGCTGCGATAACGGCCTTCCATCTGTCACCTACCAAGTAACTCAGAGAAGCCGTCAGCAAGAGAAAAAGAAAAGTTAAAATAGTTAAAAAGTTAAAATAGGTATAACAGGAAAGCATGAGCAGACACCACACAGTCTTCTGAAAATTCGGACTTAGAGTTGGGACAAGGAAGAGTGGAGTATAGATTAACACAGAAGCAGATGGCTTTTCTAGGGCAAACATAGAAATCCAACTTTGTGGGCAAAATCTGAGATCAAAACTACAAAAACAGATAAGAAACCAAAACAGGAGGATTTACTTCCTAATATTTCCCAACTGATCTATGAAACATAGTCCTGTTTCAAGCTCCTCAGAAAAGAAGAGAAAAATTTCCATTTCCAGATAAGCTTGGGAAACATTCTATACTATATCCCCTACTCACAGCTATCTCAGGAATTATTTTAAATGCTCCCAGAAGACCTGCAATAAAGGTTAAATCCTCTTGACTAGAAATGCACCATCTTTTTGTTTAAGTTCTGTACTTTCATTGTTTTATTAACACAAATTAATGTTCCCCAGATCTGGGTTCCATGAAACATGCATTGGGAAACAATGTTATCCATGCATTCTTAGAAACACTATGCTGCTGTCCTTGGTCTCTATGAAATGTCAATCTATCAGCTGACTTATGTTCATCTTGCCTCAGAATTCAGTTATTTCTCAACACGTAGTTGTTTTATGAATGAAATAATTAGTGACCTGATGTCATGCGTACAGTTGCATAAAAAAGTCAGGCTCAATATTTGGACAATCTGAATAAAAGGACGGGTGAAAAGCAATCCCAAGAAGGAAAAAGAAATAAATTTGTTTCTGTTAGAATCTGTTCAAGGGCTAGAATGACTAACACTGTCAAAACCACTCTCAAGTGATTAAGCGAGAATATCAGGTCCACCTTATCAGATGCCTGTGGGTCCCAGGTGGTGTAAACACAATCTGACCCAGGTGTTCTTTCCCCAGCTTTGTGATTATTCACTGTGAAACCAAGTGTAAGCTACTTGGTATTACTATCTTTGGCTTGCTGATCTATAAAATTAGGCTAGTAGTGCACACCCACGACAGGCATGGGAATGAAATTAACATAAATGATTTCAAGCTCTTTGCAAATTTGAAATACTAGTGATCTGTGCTAACAAGACTAACTCTGTCTTGTTGCCCCATTTATCCTTTCCCCTCCCTCAGGGAGACTTGTGCTTGTCTAGGGGCACTGAAAAAACCCATCTTACTGAGAGGTCATTCTCTCTTTGTGTGTGTACAACCAAACGTGAGGTCCAACTAGAACTCTGGCCTATTCAAATTAAGCATTAAGTAAAAACAAGGTCTCTCAGATAGCCATTCACGTTTCCAGTCTCTTAGATAGCTATTTGCTCTTCCATGGATTTCAAATAGGTTTCAAAGTCTTTCTGCAATTATGACAACTTGATCACTTCAACAGCTTTGTGATTTGGGTAGAACCAGCATTAGAGTCTTAGAGATTTGTATTTGTTTTTCAGAGAAGAAAAAATAAACTCAAAGGAATTATGGGGATTAGGTCAGCAAAGACTCAGGAGTACTGGCCTCAGATTTGGCTCCTGAAAAAGAGGCACTATCTCATGCACGCACGTACCTGTAAGTGGTCTTACAGTAGCCTCTTTCCACTTTACGAATGGACCATTGGGGCACATGAGTGAGAAGAAGAGGAGTCATGGCTTCTTAAGTATCTAAAAATATATCAGATTCCTGTTTCTTCATGGCTCTTCAGAACAGAGATCCCACAATCCTAATCTGTCACCGTCAGAACCAGCTGAAACAAAGGTTTTTGGAAACGTTAATAGAATCATAGAATCCCATATTTGAAAAGAATCTCATAGGTTATCTGTGTAGCTTTCAGGCCAAAGCATCTTATATGGTACCAATGCATCTTATATGGTACAAATGCATCTTATATGGTACCAGTGCATCTTTTATGGTACCAATGCATCTTATATGGTACCAATGCATCTATATGGTACCAATGCATCTTTTATGGTACCAGTGCATCTTATATGGTACCACTGCATCTTATATGGTACCAACGCATCTTATATGGTACCCTCTCATTCACTCAGTCTTTGCTCCTGATCTGACAACATTATCACTATCCCACCATCAATGGCCAAAGTTATATCACAATTGTGCATGCCTAACCCCCTCAATAGGCAGCATGCTCTTTAAAGGTACTCACTTTATATTTTGCCTTTGTATTTCTAGGAACCAGCCAATGTCTGGCCCAGAAGATGTGTCAATAAATAATTTGAAAGCTTCTCTTCTCACCCAAACGAAAGCAATAGCCTTCTATTAGTTCCCCTACTTACACCTAATGGTTGCCTTTAGTTCAACCATATTATCCACAAAGAAAAGAAAGAAAGAAAGAAAGGAAGGAAGGAAGGAAGGAAGGAAGGAAGGAAGGAAGGAAGGAAGAGAAAGAAAGAAAGAAAGAAAGAAAGAAAGAAAGAAAGAAAGAAAGAAAGAAAGAAAGAAAGAAAGAAAGGGACTTTATAAAAGTAAACCAGACTATGCCCCCAGTCTCTGCTTAAAACCTATATATTTCCTTGAACATACAAACATAAAATCTAAACTCAGTACTACTATCTAGAAGCCATATACTTTGAAGCTGAGATTATTATCTCTTTTGCTTGGTCTCCTCCCACCTTCCCATCACTGGTGATGGTCTAGTCAGAGGGGCCACCTTCTTGCAGATAGAACACGCTACACTTAAGCCAATGGTCCTTTCATTTCTGGTTCCCTCTGCCAGAAACTCTCTTCCCCCAGTCCCCACAGGACTGGATCCTTCTGCCATTCAGATTCTTGGCTAAAAAGTCTCTTCCCTGGAGGAGTCTCGGCAAGATGGCGGAAGAGTAAGACGCGGAGATCACCTTCCTTCCCACAGATACAGTAGAAATACATCTACAAGTGGAACTGCTCCTACAGAACACCCACTGAACGCTGGCAGAAGACGTCAGACCTCCCAAAAGGCAAGAAAATCCCCACGTACTTGGATAGGGCAAAAGAAAAAAGAAATAACAGAGACAAAAGTATAGGGATTGGACCTGCACCAGTGGGAGGGAGCTGTGAAGGAGGAAGGGTTTCCACACACTAGGAAGCCCCTTCGCGGGCAGAGACTGCGGGTGGCGGAGGGGGAAGCTTCGGAGCCACGGAGGAGAGCGCAGCCACAGGGGTGCGGAGGGCAAAGCGGAGAGATTCCCGCACGGAGGCTCGGCGCCGAGCAGCACTCACCAGCCCGAGAGGCTCGTCTGCTCACCCGCCGGGGCGGGCGGGGCTGGGAGCTGAGGCTCGGGCTTCGGTGCTAGCCGGGAGGGAGTCCGGGAAAAAGTCTGCAGCTGCCGAAGAGGCAAGAGACTTCTTCTTGCCTCTTTGTTTCATGGCGCGCAAGGAGAGGGGATTCAGAGCGCCGCCTAAACGAGCTCCAGAGACAGGCGCGAGCCGCGGCTATCAGCGCGGATCCCACAGCAACAGGGGCGCAGAGGGAAAAACGGAGAGATTCCCGCAGAGAGGCTCGGCGCCGAGCAGCGCTCACCAGCCCGAGAGGCTTGTCTGCTCACCCGCCGGGGCGGGCGGGCCTGGGAGCTGAGGCTCAGCTTCGGTCGGAGCGCAGGGAGAGGACTGGGGTTGGCGGCGTGAACACAGCCTGAAGGGGTTAGCGCACCACAGCTAGCCAGGAGGGAGCCCAAGAAAAAGTCTGCAGCTGCCGAAGAGGCAAGAGACTTTTTCTTGCCTCTGTTTCACGGCGCGCAAGGAGAGGGGATTCAGAGCGCCGCCTAAACGAACTCCAGAGACTGGCGCGAGCCGCGGCTATCAGCGCGGACCCCAGAGGCGGGAGCGAGCCGCGGCTAACAGCGCGGACCCCAGAGACAGGCAGGAGACACTAAGGCTGCTGCTGCCGCCACCAAGAAGCCTGTGTGCGAGCACAGGTCACTCTCCACACTGCCCCTCCCGGGAGCCAGTGCAGCCCGCCACTGCCAGGGTCCCGTGATCCAGGGACGACTTCCCCGGGAGAACGCACGGCGCACCTCAGGCTGCTGCAACGTCACGCCGGCCTCTGCCGCCGCAGGCTCGCCCCGCCTCCTCCGTACCCCTCCCTCCCCCCGGCCTGAGCGAGCCAGAGCCCCTGAAGCAGCTGCTCCTTTAACCCCAGTCTGTCTGGGTGGGGAACAGACACCCTCAGGCGACCTACAGGCAGAGGCGGGTCCAAATCCAAAGCTGAACCCCGGGAGCTGTGCGAACAAAGAAGAGAAAGGGAAATCTCTCCCAGCAGCCTCAGAAGCGGCGGATTAAAGCTCCACAAACAACTTGATGTGCCTGCATCTGTTGAATACCTGAATAGACAACGAATCATCCCAAATTCAAGAGGTGGACTTTGGGAGCAGGAAATATTAATTTTTCCCCTTTTCCTTTTTTTGTGAGTGTATACGTGTATGCTTCTGGGTGAGATTTTGTCTGTATAGCTTTGCTTTCACCATTAGTCCTAGGGTTAGGTCCGTCCGTTTTTTTTTTTGTTTTTTTTTTTTACTTAAAAAGTTTTTTTTTTCCTAAAAAATGTTTTCTTAATAATTTTTTCCTTATTTTCTATTTTTTAGAAATTAAAAAAAATTTTTAAATAAGTTTTTTCATATTTTTTATTTTAAAAAATTAAATTTTTTTCTTAATAAATTTGTTTCTTAATAATTTTTTCTTATTTTTTATTATAAAAAACTAATCTATTTTTTAAAATTAAAAAAATTTTTTTTCTGAATACATTTACTCTTAATAATTTTTTTCTTATTTTTTATTATAATAGCTTTATTCTATTTTATTTTATCCTCCTTCTTTCTTTCTTTCTTTCTTTCTTTCTATTTTTTTCTCCCTTTTATTCTGAGCCGTGTGGATGAAAGGCTCTTGGTGCTCCAGCCAGGCATCAGGGCTGTGCCTCTGAGGTGGGAGAGCTAACTTCAGGACACTGGTCCACAAGAGACCTCCCAGCTCTACGTAATACCAAACGGTGAAAATCTCTCAGAGATCTCCATCTCAACATCAAGACCCAGCTTCACTCAATGACCAGCAAGCTACAGTGCTGGACACCCTATGCCAAACAACTAGCAAGACAGGAACACAGCCCCATCCATTAGCAGAGAGGCTGCCTAAAATCATAATAAGGCCACAGACACCCCAAAATACACCACCAGACGTGGACGTGCCCACCAGAAAGACAAGATCCAGCCTCATCCACCAGAACACAGACACTAGTTCCCTCCACCAGGAAGCCTACACAACCCACTGAACCAACCTTAGCCACTGGGGACAGATACCAAAAACAACGGGAACTACGAACCTGCAGCCAGTGAAAAGGAGACCCCAAACACAGTAAGATAAGCAAAATGAGACGACAGAAAAACACACGGCAGATGAAGGAGCAGGGTCAAAACACACCAGACCTAACAAATGAAGAGGAAATAGGTAGCCTACGTGAAAAAGAATTCAGAATAATGATAGTAAGGATGATCCAAAATCTTGGAAATAGAATAGACAAAATGCAAGAAACATTTAACAAGGACGTAGAAGAACTAAAGAGGAACCAAGCAACGATGAAAAACACAATAAATGAAATTAAAAATACTCTAGATGGGATCAATAGCAGAATAACTGAGGCAGAAGAACGGATAAGTGACCTGGAAGATAAAATGGTGGAAATAACTACTGCAGAGCAGGATAAAGAAAAAAGGATGAAAAGAACTGAGGACAGTCTCAGAAACCTCTGGGACAACATTAAACGCACCAACATTCGAATTATAGGGGTCCCAGAAGAAGAAGAGAAAAAGAAAGGGACTGAGAAAATATTTGAAGAGATTATAGTTGAAAACTTCCCTAATATGGGAAAGGAAATAGTTAATCAAGTCCTGGAAGCACAGAGAGTCCCATACAGGATATATCCAAGGAGAAACACGCCAAGACACATATTAATCAAACTGTCAAAAATTAAATATAAAGAAAACATATTAAAAGCAGCAAGGGAAAAACAACAAACAACACACAAGGGAATCCCCATAAGGGTAACAGCTGATCTTTCAGCAGAAACTCTGCAAGCCAGAAGGGAGTGGCAGGATATACTTAAAGTCATGAAGGAGAAAAACCTACAACCAAGGTTACTCTACCCAGCAAGGATCTCATTCAGATTTGATGGAGAAATTAAAACCTTTACAGACAAGCAAAAGCTGAGAGAGTTCAGCACCACCAAACCAGCTTTACAACAAATGCTAAAGGAACTTCTCTAGGCAAGAAACACAAGAGAAGGAAAACACCTACAATAACAAACACAAAATATTTAAGAAAATGGGAATAGGAACATACATATCGATAATTACCTTAAATGTAAATGGATTAAATGCTCCCACCAAAAGACACAGGCTGGCTGAATGGATACAAAAACAAGACCCATATATATGCTGTCTACAAGAAACACACTTCAGACCTAGAGACACATACAGACTGAAAGTGAGGGGATGGAAAAAGACATTCCATGCAAATGGAAATCAAAAGAAAGCTGGAGTAGCAATTCTCATATCAGACAAAATAGACTTTAAAATAAAGACTATTACAAGAGACAAAGAAGGACACTATATAATGATCAAGGGATCAATCCAAGAGGAAAGTATAACAATTGTAAATATTTATGCACCCAACATAGGAGCACCTCAATACATAAGGCAAATACTAACAGCCATAAAAGGGGAAATCGACAGTAACACAATCATAGTAGGGGACTTTAACACCCCACTTTCGCCAATGGACAGATCATCCAAAATGAAAATAAATAAGGAAACACAAGCTTTAAATGCTACATTAAACAAGATGGACTTAATTGATATTTATAGGGCATTCCATCCAAAAAGAACAGAATACACTTTCTTCTCAAGTGCTCATGGAACATTCTCCAGGACAGATCATATCTTGGGTCATAAATCAAGCCTTGGTAAATTTAAGAAAATTGAAATCATATCAAGTATCTTTTCCAACCACAACGCTATGAGACTAGATATCAATTACAGGAAAAGATCTGTAAAAAATACAAACACATGGAGGCTACACAATACACTACTTAATAACGAAGTGATCACTGAAGAAATCAAAGGGGAAATCAAAAAATACCTAGAAACAAATGACAATGGAGATACGACGACCCAAAACCTATGGGACGCAGCAAAAGCAGTTCTAAGAGGGAAGTTTATAGCAATACAAGGCTACCTCAAGAAACAGGAAACATCTCAAATAAACAACCTAACCTTGCACCTAAAGCAGTTAGAGAAAGAAGAGCAAAAAAACCCCAAAGCTAGCAGAAGGAAAGAAATCATAAAGATCAGATCAGAAATAAATGAAAAAGAAATGAAGGAAACAATAGCAAAAATCAATGAAACTAAAAGCTGGTTCTTTGAGAAGATAAACAAAATTGATAAACCATTAGCCAGACTCATCAAGAGAAAGAGGGAGAAGACTCAAATCAATAGAATTAGAAATGAAAAAGGAGAAGTAACCACTGACACTGCAGAAATACAAACGATCATGAGAGATTACTACAAGCAACTCTATGCCAATAAAATGGACAACCTGGAAGAAATGGACAGATTCTTAGAAATGCACAACCTACCAAGACTGAACCGGGAAGAAATAGAAAATATGAACAGACCAATCACAAGCACTGAAATTGAAACTGTGATTAAAAATCTTCCAACAAACAAAAGCCCAGGACCGGATGGCTTCACAGGCGAATTCTATCAAACATTTAGAGAAGAGCTAACACCTATCCTTCTCAAACTCTTCCAAAATATTGCAGAGGGAGGAACACTCCCAAACTCATTCTACGAGGCCACCATCACCCTGATACCAAAACCAGACAAAGATGTCACAAAGAAAGAAAACTACAGGCCAATATCACTGATGAACATAGATGCAAAAATCCTCAACAAAATACTAGCAAACAGAATCCAACAGCACATTAAAAGGATCATACACCATGATCAAGTGGGGTTTATTCCAGGAATGCAAGGATTCTTCAATATACGCAAATGAATCAACGTGATACATCATATTAACAAACTGAAGGAGAAAAACCATATGACCATCTCAATAGATGCAGAAAAAGCTTTCGACAAAATTCAACACCCATTAATGATAAAAGCCCTGCAGAAAGTAGGCATAGAGGGAACTTTTCTCAACATAATAAAGGCCATATATGACAAACCCACAGCCAACATTGTCCTCAATGGTGAAAAAGTGAAACCATTTCCACTAAGATCAGGAACAAGACAAGGCTGCCCACTCTCACCACTATTATTCAACATAGTTTTGGAAGTGTTAGCCACAGCAATCAGAGAAGACAAAGAAATAAAAGGAATCCAAATCGGAAAAGAAGAAGTAAAGCTGTCACTGTTTGCAGATGACATGATACTATACATAGAGAATCCTAAAACTGCCACCAGAAAACTACTAGAGCTAATCAATGAATTTGGTAAAGTAGCAGGATACAAAATTAATGCACAGAAATCTCTTGCATTCCTATATACTAATGATGAAAAAATCTGAAAGTGAAATTAAGAAAACACTCCCGTTTACCATTGCAACAAAAAGAATAAAATATCTAGGAATAAACCTACCTAAGGAGACAAAAGACCTGTATGCAGAAAATTATAGGACACTGATGAAAGAAATTAAAGATGATACAAATAGATGGAGAGATATACCATGTTCTTGGATTGGAAGAATCAACATTGTGAAAATGACTCTACTACCCAAAGCAATCTACAGATTCAATGCAATCCCTATCAAACTACCACTGGCATTTTTCACAGAACTAGAACAAAAAATTTCACAACTTGTATGGAAACACAAAAGACCCCGAATAGCCAAAGCAATTTTGAGAACGAAAAATGGAGCTGGGGGAATCAGGCTCCCTGACTTCAGACTATATTACAAAGCTACAGTAATCAAGACAGTTTGGTACTGGCACAAAAACAGAAATATAGATCAATGGAACAGGATAGAAAGCCCAGAGATAAACCCACACACATATGGTCACCTTATCTTTGATAAAGGAGGCAAGCATATACAGTGGAGAAAAGACAGCCTCTTCAATAAGTGGTGCTGGGAAAATTGGACAGGTACATGTAAAAGTATGAAATTAGAACACTCCCTGACACCATACACAAAAATAAACTCAAAATGGATTAAAGACCTAAATGTAAAGCCAGACACTATCAAACTCTTAGAGGAAAACATAGGCAGAACGCTCTATGACATAAATCACAGCGAGATCCTTTTTGACCCAGCTCCTAGAGAAATGGAAATAAGAACACAAATAAACAAATGGGACCTAATGAAACTTAAAAGCTTTTGCACAGCAAAGGAAACCATAAACAAGACCAAAAGACAACCCTCAGAATGGGAGAAAATATTTGCAAAGGTAGCAACTGACAAAGGATTAATCTCCAAGATTTACAAGCAGCTCATGCAGCTCAATAACAAAAAAACGAACAACCCAATCCAAAAATGGGCAGAAGACCTAAATAGACATTTCTCCAAAGAAGATATACAGATGGCCAACAGACACATGAAAGAATGCTCAACATCATTAATCATTAGAGAAATGCAAATCAAAACTACAATGAGGTATCATCTCACACCGGTCAGAATGGCCATCATCAAAAAATCTAGAACCAATAAATGCTGGAGAGGGTGTGGAGAAAAGGGAACACTCTTGCACTGTTGGTGGGAATGTAAATTGATACAGCCACTATGGAGAACGGTATGGAGGTTCCTTAAAAAACTACAAATAGAACTACCATACGACCCAGCAATCCCACTACTGGGCATATACCCTGAGAAAACCATAATTCAAAAAGAGTCATGTACCAAAATGTTCATTGCAGCTCTATTTACAATAGCCAGGACATGGAAGCAACCTAAGTGTCTGTCATCGGATGAATGGATAAAGAAGATGTGGCACATATATACAATGGAATATTACTCAGCCATAAAAAGAAATGAAATGGAGGTATTTGTAATGAGGTGGATGGAGTTAGAGTCTGTCATACAGAGTGAAGTAAGTCAGAAAGAGGAAAACAAATACAGTATGCTAACACATATATATGGAATCTAAGGAAAAAAAAAAAAAAGTCATGAAGAACCTAGTGGCAAGATGGGAATAAAGACACAGACCTACTAAAGAATGGACTTGAGGATATGGGGAGGGGGAGGGGTGAGATGTGACAGGGTGAGAGAGTGTCATGGACATATATACACTGCCGGGTGTAGAATAGAGAGCTCGTGGGGGGCGGCCGCATGGCGCAGGGAGATCGGCTCGGTGCTTTGTGGCCGCCTGGGGGGGTGGGATGGGGAGGGTGGGAGGGAGGGAGATGCAAGAGGGAAGAGATATGGGAACATATGTATATGTATAGCTGATTCGCTTTGTTATAAAGCAGAAACTAACACACCACTGTAAAGCAATTATACTTCAATAAAGATGTTAAAAAAAAAAAAAAAAAAAAGTCTCTTCCCTGGAGAGGAATTCCCCACCTACTCTAGCTTATACGCCTGTTCACAAATACCTTATCACATTCTATTACCGTACTTGTTTTATCTTAGTGAAAAAAACTTATGTTTTTGGTTTGTTTTCTTGTTTATTGTATACTTCCTGCAATCTGGTAGAAGCCTGCTAAGAACAGAATCTGGCCTGCTCATTCACCAATCTCTAAATCTAGGCCTTAAAATCAACTCTAAGCTTATAAAGTGGATATTCCATTCACTCTCCTCTGAAACAATGACTAAAGGAATTAATAATTCATTTAATGCTTAAACTCTCTCAGATACACTTACTGGTGTCTTAACCAAGTGTTACTCTTATTTTTCCTGGAGTAGAACATGATAAAAAACAAAACAAAACAAAAAAAAACAGTGGTTCTCTACTTTATACCAATTGTTACCTAAGATTTCCCTTATGCAGTTGATGTTTGTCTTTCTGAAATATTCTTCTTGTTAATGAATATTCTCACTCCTTATAAACAAAGCCAGTCAACGTTCTTTTCCCCATCACAGTTCTTTGATTATTGCCTTCAAATGCTCTGTACAGATTCTTTTATGCAGGCTAAGAACATCAGATCTTTCTTCTATTTCATACTTTGTACTTTCAAATATACCTAATTTTTCTTCTAAATATATTCCAATTTGTATTTATTTCTTACAAAATATGGAGCTTTAAGTTGATAACAAAAATCACAAGTGTGTTTTCACTGATACAGAATAGACTGTGTGTGTGTGAGCTCATATGTGTATTTGATGCCACTTAATATCCCATAAACTTTGTTGGCAGCTACATCACACCAAAGACTTAAGCTGTTTATAAGCTAAAAAATCCCCAACCCATTTTTAAAGACCTGCAGCAAGTCATGTATGATGACGGAACTCCAAGATGGCCACTAGTGATCCTGGCCTCCTAGTATTTACAGCCCTATTGCAGTCCCCTGCCATATTGTATCAAGGCTGGTCTATGTGACCAGTACAATATGGCACACGTGATGGTATGTCATGTCTCAGACTATGTTATAAAAGACATTTTTGATGTCTGCCTTGCTCTATCTTAGCTCACTTGCTCTGGAGAAAGCGATGTACTATGTCATGAGGACATACCATCCTCATGGAGAGACTCCAGTGGTTAAGGTCCTTCTGACAACAGCCATGTGGATGAGTCATCTCAGAAGCAAAACCTCCAGCCTCAAGTAAGCCTTGAGTTCAACCTCATGAGAAACCCTAAGCAAGAACCACCCAGCTATGTCTCTGCTGGATTTCTACTCTCAGGAACTATGTGAAAAAATGAATTTTTGTGTTTTAGCTGCTAATTTTAGGCTAATGTGTTATACAGTAACAGACAACTAACACATCATGTCTCCACCATCCTATACTCATACAGTTGTTTTTCAGATCTAAATCTGCATCTGTACATTTATTATTAATAATTTCATAGCTTTACATCTGGTTTTCTCCACGCTGTTTAGATCTTTTTCAGTAAGTATTTAGATAATTAACATATCTGACAGAGACACCATCTTATACAATTAAAAAAACATCTATTAACTTCCAAATTACTATTGCCTTCCAAGTTACTGATAGACAGGCTAAAATGGAAAATATGTTGGACTGCATCCTGGTGGCTTTCACCAATCTCTCCGGATTTAGACTTTTACAAACTCTTTTCAAACAGACCTTCTACCACCTAATACTTCTCTTTATTTTCTCCTTTTCCATCCTATGTATCTCTTATCTACAAGGATATGAAAACACTTGAGTTACGTCAAGTTGCATTTTCTTGCACTGCCAACCTTAGTATTGTTAAGTTAAAAAAGGAAAAAAGACTCGTTTGGACATGACGTCTTCTTAGAGAGCCCGTTTTGATTCCTGGAGATATTATTTTCCTATTTGTTTTTCTTTTAGGGGCTCAGAGGCCATTGTTTTATGGCTTTACGATAATGCCATAAGTTGGCATAAAGGTCATGCTTGTCAACTTACTATTCTATCTTCTTCCTTTTATTGAATATGAATTTTCATTTCCAGTCCTGTGTCTACTCCCCCATTCTGCAGTGCTCATCAAAGATCACTGTTTGCAACTCTCAGGCCAGGACTCACTGGCAATCTCTTCATACATTTTGCAATGGTCACCTTGCTTCCCAAGGTAGTTCATTCCATCTACGCATATTTATTTTTATATTTCATTATATTGAGTCATTCTCTATTTCCTTTTAGGCATCTCCTTAACAGAACACCAATCTACAGACAAATAAAAAACAACAACAACAAAAGGAAGATACAAGGAAAGATAATAGACTAACCACTCCATATTTTATAACCAGTACAAACTCTGAGGAGTCACATCTGTTAAATTAGTGAATGAATGAATGAATGAATGAACCAACAAATGTATGAAGTATCCTCAACCAGAAAACCCAATTCTGTTAATCAACACTAAAAATTCAAACACTTATATTTGAATTCAGTTAATATACTCTTTGCTTTAACACATTACAAGAAGGTGATAACATTTATTTTGCTTCACTTTCCCCTGAAATATAATAAAGTTTTCTGCCAAGTTTTTAAATCAATAAGCAGAATATTTCTTCAGTTACTTACTGTGCATGAAAAAAAGCAAGAAGACAGAAATAGAACACAGTTTTGAAAATTAAAGACCAATTTAAAAATATTTTCAGATATGATTATATTTTCCATTATTAGCTTTAAATAGATACCATCAAAAAAAGGAGCGTTCTTCCTGTCAACCAAAGAATACTGTTATATGCAGGTAATAAGCCAATCTGAATATATATAAAATAAGTTATTATGCAATAAATGAGACATTCACAATTAATGTAGAAGGATAAGAACAATAAATAGAGCTGGGGTAATAAAAAATTTATTAAAAAAAAATAGATCCTACTCTTAGACTATACCTCCAAACACGTTACAGATGCAATAGGGAGCTAAATTCTAAAAAGTAAATAATAAATATATAAAGAATCCACTAATTAAACGAGCAATGGATATGAAAGGCTAATTTGCCAAAATGGAAGTAGAACATTTTAACAAACCTATTGAAAGAAAAGTGTTTACCCTCATGTGGAACCAAATAAATAAATAAAATAACAATATATATTTATTAATTCCAACAAATTAGCAATCATTTAAAGTTAATACACACATAGAAATGCCAGTTGGTAGAAGGTGAAAGAGGCACATTTATAGCAACAGAAGTGTGAATGCAAATTACTTAATGACCTTATTGGAAAGACATCTGTCAATATCTATTTTCAAAAAGCCTTAAAAGTATTCATTTCCTTTAACTCACTAATTCCATTTCTGGAAATTGCAGGAGAATTCTCGCCCCTTTTCTGTGTGGGGATATCTTGGCAAACAAACGTGTCTTCTTCCACAGCCAGCCCAAGCTTCATTCCTCTTCTGAAGCTTACTGTCCTAGCACGGGAGATGTCTTCCTCCACCTTGTTCATGCTGATCTGGCCTTGCAGGAGGGGAGGCCTCTGATTATTTAGAAGACACATCTCTGCGTGTGTGTGGCGGGCACAGGGAAAGGGGAGACAGGACACAGCAAGGAACTCACATTTCTATCAAGAGTAAATGAGATGCTCTTTGAAATAGTGAGAGGTCCTTAGGTCTTATGAGCAATATAATCCTGAATTACAGAAAAGCAAGGTCAAAGCTTACATAGAAAAGAGGAAAAAGGAGATGATAAGAAAGGTAAAGGTGTCTGTGTTGGTGCTGCAGATAAATGAGAAAGGCCAAGAAGATGAAATCAGGAATGAAAAAGATCCAGGTCAAAAATGTTGCTTCCAACTGGAGTGGTGAAATAATATTTCAGGGCCAAGCCTAGAAAGGCAGGCAAGATTTTAATCAGGATGATAACTTGGGGAGCAGGAGGTAAGTTCCAGGCCACGCTTTTAGCGACACCAAGTGAAGGGTCTGATTCCAAGCTTCACAGATTGGAAGAGAAAACTTAGACAAACGTGAGAAAAATTTACATAGGCATGGAAATGACCTGAAGCAAAATAAACGCATGCATGCTTGTACACACATATACACACAAGTGTACTCACAGTTCTTTATTTCTTTGGTTTTTCACCTTTCTGGACCTAAGATACACAGAATTGAGCTATTTACACTTATTAGTCACTAGCACACTATAATTAGCAGTCCAAGTAAGACCACTGTTTTCATTGTGTTATTTTTTTTAGCCTTTCATGTCCTATCACCAAATCCATTCCACTCTGCATTCTCTCCCTCTCATATACTGATTATGTCCATCATGTCTGCCTTCCATATGTTCATTTAGATATAGATATTTCCTTGAAAATATGAATCTGTTATTTCTTATCTTTAAAACTAATCTGAGGGAATTATTATAAAATACTAATTTTATGCTGGAGATGCATAGATAAATTGATATTGTATTGCTCTCTATAATTTTCTGTATATTCGTATTATTTTAAAACTAGATAGATAGATAGATGATAGAAAGACAGTGGCTTTTTAATGTACATAAATGGTATTATGCTACAATTCTTATACTTTTTTCCTACCCTTTTAAAAACTAATTTCTATGTTTTTGGGAGTTGCCCATGTTGGTTTACAGAAATACGTTCCTTGGGATTGGTACGTTATATTCTGGAGCATGCATATTGCATATTTTATTTATCAATAGCCAAGCTTCCAACCATTTTCTACAAAATATCTTGCTATGGATTTATGCTTTTCTCTGTAATCTTGCTGAGCCCCCAGGTACATACATACTCAATTTTAACAAACCCTGCTAGGATGGCTATACCAGTTTATACTCTTAGCAGCATTGCATGGAAGTTGCCACATGATCTTATGCCCTTAATATTATGAAGCTTTGATTTTTACCATTTGGAAGTAAATAAAGTAATGTCTCCTTGTTTCAATCTACGTTTCTCTGGTTACTAAGGGGATGAACATTATCTCATAAGTTACTTGGATTTTCCTCTCTATTCATATAGCATTGCCTTTTTATATTCTTTACTCAATTTGCCCTTTTCTTGCTTGTTTACTGTTGTTCTTTCCTTTTCTATATAATAAATAAATTGCCAATTTTACACTTTGAAAATATCATCACTCAGTTGTCATCCTTCTGTTAACTTTTCCCTGGTAGTATTTGTTGATTTCTTTTATGATGTATATATGACATTTTTTAGTGTTTTTAAAGTTCTTTTTTATTTTTTCCCATCCAAAGATGAAGAAATATTCTCCTACACTTTTGTTTTATTAGCTTTATAATTTTTCTCTTTCACATTTAGTTTCATTTTATTTGATATGTTGTTATATAGGATTCTGTGATGTGATTTATAAAATATATATATAGTCTTCATCCTTGTTCCTGGCCAGAGCTCCTAAACTCTTGGAATTTCCTGAGTGATAAGAGTGAAAAAGATTCTGTCTGTTATTAATTACAAGCTCCTTTTAATCATACCTGAGTTTATGTTAATGGGACAACTTTTGGAAGGTCCCTAAGGATGGGGGCTGGTTGCCAGGGGAACCAACCATGTGATTAGAGGGTTGGAACTTTCAGCCAGACTCCCCTATCTTTAGGTTGGAGAGGGAGTGCTGGAGAATGAGGTAATCACTAATGGCCAAAGATTTAGTCAATCATGCCTATGTAATGAAGCTGCCACAAAAATTTAAAAAGATAGGGTTGGGGAGCTTCTGGGTTGATGAACACATGTCGTTCTGGAAGGGTGGTGTGCCTGGAGAGGGCATAGAAGCTCCATGCCCCTTCCCTCATACTTTGCCCTATGCATCTCTTCCATCTGACTCCTTTTACAATAAACCAGTAATCTAGTGAGTAAACTCTTTTCCTGAGTTTTGTGAGCCTCTCTAGCAAATGGTTAGAGGGGGGATTTGTGGGAACCTTCAATTTATAGCCAGTTGGCCAGAAGCACAGGTAACAACCTGGACTTGTAACTGACATCTGAGGGCAGTGGAATGGCAGTCTTTCATGTCCAGGTAGATGGAGTCAGAATTCAGTTAAACTGTAGGACATCCAGCTGGTGTCTACAAATTGCTTAGTGGGGGAAAACCCTGGCACATCTGACAACCAGAAGTATCACTGGTATTCTGGGAAGTGTTGAAAGAGAAGTAGAGTGTTCTGTGAGTAGACAGAAAAACGGGAGTTTTTCCTTTTCAAGTTCCAGTATAGTTTCACTATATTGTAAATCTTAACTACAATATATACTAAGCAACTTTTCAATACCATCGTCTAAATAATTCATGATTTCCTCACTTCTTTGTGATGCCATTCTGTACCACCTGTTCCCACATATATGTAAATCTCTCTGTGGGCTTCTAATGTGTTCAGCTGATCTACTTCATCCTGTGTCAATACTATACTCCTTTTATCACTATGCCTATATAGTAAGTCCAAAAAACTATGAGAGTTTACATTTCCCTCCCAAACTAGCTATTTTATAAGCTCTATTAGTCTATGTACTTCTTAGAATCTTCTTGTAACGTTCTCCCCAAATCTTGGCAGAAGTTTGATTAAAGTTGCATGGAACTTCTATAGCATAAATTCAGGATAGTGACATCTTTATAAGGTTAAATTTCCCACCCTTAAACAAATATATCTCATTATTCATTCAGGTTTTCTTTTATCCTCTTTAATTAAGTTAAATTGTTCCTTCCATGAAGGTTTTCTTTCTCTTTCAATCTTTATTATTTCTTGCCCTTGTCCTAGCATTTGCCAGGGGCTTCAGTACTACACTGAATACTATAGTATAAAAGTTTACAGCCTATTTTAGTCCTATTAGGATATGCTATAGAAAACATGAACTAAAATTTATCACATAAGTTTACAGAAGGACAGAATGTCCAAATTCAATCAGAGGTGGTCACATTGTCTTTTGTATGACTTGTTCAAATCATAATTGATTATATCACCTGGATTAAGCATGCCTAAGGGAATAAAAAGGGGAAATGATTTTTCAAACGTTTCCCAGCCCTGAAATTATACAGGTGAAAGGTCATTGACTATATTTTCTATATATCTTGAACATGGCTCATAAAATGGCAGAAAACAAATCCTTACACAGAGAAATTAGGGAAACTTTTGTTATTCTTGAACTACCTCCCCAAATTACCCTAAACCCTAAACCCATCCCTAAAGGGATAAAAATTCATCAACAAATTTCAGTCATCTTTTCAAGTTGTAACACTTATTTCCTTTGACTGGAGAATGGGAGCAAGTGTTGAGCATTGTGGATTGGCAGATAAGACTGATTCTGAATGGCAGGAAACCCAGACGAGAAGATTTAGCCAAATGCACTTTTCTAGGCAATGTCCCTCCACCATGTTTTAAAAAGAGATCACTAGATTTTTGGCTAATAATTTCATCATCTTCAGAAAAACAGACAGCCTTAAAGAGATCTCTGTGCAAAGCTGCAAAAGTTAAGTGGCACTTGAAATTAAAGGAAAGGATAGCATTCTTCTGGAATCATTTATGAAATGAACCCATGCATTTATTTGTACTTTCTAAAACAGCATCATTCACAGAGGCTGAGACTGGCAAATTAGCTCAGGGGAGCCTAAGGAAAGGAAAGCTAAAATTGATTAATAAGGAAATAAAAGTTTACTCTTAAGAAAAAGAATCACTTTTTCAAAGCAGGGATGGATCCAGAAAGAACTATGGTTCTTTAGAGTTACTGAAGATTTACTAATGTATAGCCAAGGAAGTAACATTCTAACAACCAAGGAAATTCTATTATATAGGCTGCTGATTCTATTTTTAAAGAGTAAAGTTAGGCAATACCATTAGGAGAATGTGATCCCTAGATTATACTGCTATGCAGGGAACATTCTCTCTTGGTATAACTTTAAAATGCAGCCTCATGCATAGCAAAAGACAAGCCAAAGGCCAAGAAAGGGCAATTTCACACCAGAGCAAGTACTCAAGTGTTCTCTCCAGGCACTGTGTCTACTGCATGTGGTCCTCCTAAGGGAGAGATGCTTAAATGGAATGGCTTCCTACATCACATCAGCAGGCCTGGGAAAAGCTCCTCCTAAATTGACCAACCCAGTGGTGGATAAAATGAAGTTTTGATGTGAGTCCACCCGATTTTACTTTTTTAACCACAAAGCCTGGACTCCATAGCTACAGCCTTATTGTTCGAATACGTGTTCTCTATGATGGCTAAATGACTGCTATTGCCAACACTTTCCCATAAGAGTGATCAGAAGCCAAGAGATCATTGACCTTGAAATATACCCTCTTCAAATAAGTGTGTGTGTGCTTAATATTTAATTAATTTTGAATTTCTTCCAATTGGCCAAAGAGCAAAATTTCATGTCTCTGTGAGGCACCCAGCACTGTGCTAGGTGCTGAGTTTATGCCAACATATACGACCAGCACAGTCCTTGTCAGCAGTGAAAACAGATATTTAAAACAGTGGCACTAACTACAAATAAGTTCTTAGATGATTTCAAGTGAACAAAGTGCTGAGAAAGAGAAATATGGGATTTCTGGGGCCCATTACGTGGCCTTTAATCATGGCTGGAGGTAGAAGGAGCCAGAAATGTAGTCCTGGCCACTTCCACAGACACTGAAAGGAGAGTCAGAGCTGGGCATGTGAAGAGGAGAGGGAAGAGTGTTCTAGGTACCCAAGAATCTCACTTGTGAAGACCCAGAGGTCAAAGAAAATGACATAGTTGTCATGGGGTTTCATAGATGCTGTGCTGCCTGTTCCAAAAGAGAAATCTGATTCTTTCACCTTTACCCAAGATTACTCCATCCCAGGCAAATTTTAATTGACATGATCCATGCCTCAGGGATTCAAGTGCTAACATAAAACTTTATGTTCGGATCAAACTCATTATTTTTTAACTCGAAAATAGCCTTTCTTCTTATTCCTTCTTAAATTCATTTTATAATTTCCCTAACAGAGCCCAATTCTTCTATCTTAGCATAACTCCAGATCAACCACCTAGGATTATCCAATGGAGTTATCTGCATGAAGTAATTACTTTTTTCTTTTGTGACCCCATTTTCATATTCTAAGATAAGTCTTTAGACTTTAAGGCATGCACTTACAATACAGTTTGCAAATTTTCTTGGAAGTTAAAAGTGAGGAGTCAGCAATTTACTTCACTGACTAAAAAAGAAACTTGAAAGAACCATCCTACCTACGCATCTTTAGACACCTACAAAATCTTGATTAATTTCTTAAGATGTCAAAACTGGCAGTGAAGTGTGTGCCTTTTGTTGAAGACGAGGAACCATTGTTCAGGGCATTTGAATAATAGGTTTATGATAATGTACAACTGTGGTGAGTACAAGTCACAGTCTGATAGACTCTCCTTTGCAAATATGCTGATATGCAAACAATCCCTATTAATGGACTTGTTTCATGAGTTAATAGGCTTATATATTAGGCTTTGTTTAAAGTGTGCATAAACAGTATGGAATGTCAATATGATACAAATGTTTCAGGTTGCGGAATTTACATAGACTCTAAGAAAAATACACTTTTGTTAAAGAGGAAGAAATGAAGGGAGAAAAGAAAGAGAGAGAGAGAGAGGAGGAGGACAAAGATAAAAGAGATGGAAATGATTTAAGACATTCTACTTATGCGTTGAGCTTTAAAGCAGCCACAGGTGCCGTTCTCAGATCTGTCTAGAATCTGTTGGCACTCATTTTTTTTTTCTTCACATGACATCTTTGTGTAGGTGTATGTTTGTTCGGAAAAGCCTGATACACATTTTCAATAGCTCAGGATGTCTGAGCTGGGCCAAGAGGTGGCATACACAGAAATGCTTACCAACTTCGTCTGAACTAACCTGAAATTACCTAAAATCCAAATCAAGCACACATACACACACACACACACACACACACACACACACACACACACACACACGATGAAAACAAATCCCATTCTAAGACTTTAGAAGCTGCCTGTATGGAAGGGGAAGGGCACAGAGCCATAGAGATTTCCCTGCCTTTCCGTTTGCCATTTTCTTGAGAATGACCAATCCCTTTGTGACAACATTGCACTAATCATCTATAATCATCACTCTTTAATAAAAAGCTCTGATACTCTCCAGCCCTGTCTTTCAATCCCTGTATTTTTAAGTAATCATATTGTTGTCCCAGGTAGACTGTATGCCTTTGATACTAAGATTCAAAATATACCTACAATTTTCAGATCCCAAATTATGCACCAAGAACATCATTGTGCTTTAAACAGTGCAGTCATTCATGTAATGCTCACAAATCTAAAAATAGGTATATATGTATTTTTTTCATTTTTAGAGTAATTAACTAAGGCACTGAGAATTTAAACAACTTGTCCACCCTTTCATAGCTAAGTGGCAAAGCATGTTGCATGTTGGAAACATGATAGAAAAATGAGTCTATACTTGAAGGAATGAATACATGAGTAAAACAAAACAAAACACCAAAACACTGACTGCTACTCAGCAATTATCAAAAGAAGGAATCAAAAGCAGAATTATAAAACTTCCATGTGTCACTGGAGGAAAAAAAGAGATAATAATGGTTTATCTGGAAAATAGTGGCCTCCCTTCCCAATCTCATTCCACAAGTCCCCCAACCCAAGTGATGACTCAGGATGGGAACAGGCTTTACAAGCTTATCTTTCACATACCTTAAACCTCTCTCTTATTCCTGGCTTCCTTCCCTAACCTACAGCTCTCCCCAGGCCATCCGAATCCCTGCCCTTTGGTATGTATTCTCCTAGTTAGCTCCTCAGTTCAGTTCTAAACTGAACACTCATTGAAACAACCATGTTTTATTTTTATTTGTGTCCACTTTCTATATTATGTCCCAATAAGGTACTTCCCTCTTAGAAGAGTATTAATGGAATATCTGTCAAATAAATGGATAGGGAAATAGATAACATATTGCTTAGTCTTTCTGTGCTGCCTTGTTGTTGTTGTTTTTTTTTAAGATTTATTATTTATTTATTTTATTTATTTATTTTGGCTGCATTGGGTCTTAGTTGCGGCACGCGGGGTCTTCACTGAGGCATGTGGGATCTTTTGTTGTGGTGCACGGGCTCCTCTCCAGTTGTGGCATGTGGGTTTTCTCTTCTCTAGCTGTGGTGCGTGGGCTCTGTAGTTTGTGGCACACGGCCTCTCTAGTTGAGGTGCGTGAGCTCAGTAGTTGTGGTGTGGGCTTAGTTGCCCCACAGCATATGGGATCTTAGTTCCCTGACCAGGGATCAAACCCATGTCCCCTGCATTGTAAGGCGGATTCTTTACAACTGGACCACCAGGGAAGTCCCTGCCTTGTTTCTCAGAGTGTTGTGCCCTCAGAGAATCTGCAAGCCTCACAGGGCAGAGGGCACATGCATCGTGCATTCTTTTTTATGTCCCTCTCTGGACCTAGCTCATAACTGGGTGCAGCGTACACCTGGTTGTTCTATAGACAAGGTAAGTGCATGTTGGTGGATAGGTAGGTCCCATATTTCAAGACCTGCAGGAACACTATCAGGAGGTCTTTACAATGGTTGTCAGTTACCAGGACCTCCTTCTGAGCGCTTCCCCTCTCTCTGACAACCCCCAGAGGGCTAGCCTCATGCTCCCGGCCCCTTTACCATACTGAAAGTCACCTGGGAAGGAGTTTCATTAGTGTAATGAGTGGAGTTGGTAAGTTCTCTTGAGCAAGTTCCCACCTATGATCTTCATGGGAGGAAGGGCCTCTCTCCTTTCTCCTCCCAAGAGAGAGATTTCCAGATCTATTCAGAAATAAGGGAATACTCTGGGGGCGTGAATGACCCTTTGCTGTAGTCCTGAAACACAGAATAAAGGGCCACCAGCTACAGTCACCTGTAATTCTTCTTGATTGAATTAACTGAAAGGAACAAAAATTGTCACCCAGACCTGAATTAACCAAGAAACTGTGCATATACACTGGCAACCATGTTTTCATTTGCTTTGTTTGGTTTCTGTCAACCAAGCCAGTACCCACCCTGAGTGTCTGACAGCAAGAGTGTACAAGCTCACAAGCCTCAACTGTGAAACCAAGGCAAGAGGCCAGCAAATACTTATCTCTAATAGGCTTTGCAAGGCTTAATTAACTCCTGCACTAGGAGTTCTTTGTGATGTGTGCAGATTGCCTATATTCTCAAAGGTCAAAGATGATGAAGACGGAAAGGAATAATGACTTACTAAACACTCCTCAACTGGCTCAGAAGGACACTTCTAATAATTTAAATCTTAGTTACTGTTTTATTACTAAAATTCTAGAATTGACTGATTACCTGTAGAAAATATATCTCATAAGTGGTAGTGTTTTTTTTTTGTTTTGAAGGTGGGTGTAGATGTGTCTGTAGGGCAAGGAGGGGTGCTAAGAGATCCCTTTTTTTTCCTCTTTCAGGTTGGTTCCATAGATGGGGACTCAGAACCCCAGTGAACATACGTAACATCTGAGCCTGGATTTCCGAAGTCTTTCTCACTATACAAGTGAATTCACAATGTTACAGAAGAACCTGTGTTATTGCAGTGTTTTGAAAGTTCCCATTGACATCACTGAGCTTCTGGAGCAGGCTGAAGGAGCATTCTGAAAAGGATTTAAATCTGTTATTTAATTGAGATCATTTTCTTTATTCATTCATTTCAGTCAAGAAAATACATTTTATTCAAGAAAATAAATACCTGCTCATGCCAAACTCTGGGAAAAGAATGGTAAGGTAGACACAATCTTCCCTACAGTCCTCCTAGCTCCCTAGGAGACTGAGAAGTGTGATACAGGTGATGCAGGGAAGTGTGATACGTGATATGGGAGTGCAAAGGGTCATGCTGAGGCTCACTGAAAGCACAGGTCAATGAAGCATTGGTGAGAAAAGGACATGCTACTCAGATGAATGAACCTTTTAGCTGAAAACTGAAGGAAAAAGAAGAAGCCAACCTGATAAGAGAGGATTGAAATCACTGTAGTCAGAATTAAGTTATGCAAAAGCCTTAAAGTGAGAGACAGCATGGGACTTTCAGAAACTCCAGGAAAGCCACTTGCACCAGCTTACAGAGAGCCTGTGGCAAAAAAGAGAAGGAGCTGGAGAAACAAATAGGGACCATTCACAAAGGTACTTTATCTTGAGGCTCCTTGGGGCCACTTCAATAGTTTAAAGTTTAAAAGTAAACACTTAAAATAGAACTTTAGAAGAACAGTGATGGCTCTGAAGGGAGTGGTGGTGGGTGGAGAAGCCCCAGAGGCACGGAGACCGGTGAGGAGGTGATAAAGGACTTCTGGAGGAAGTTAGACTTTTGCCTGAGAAAGTATAATGCAGAGGGAGGGCACAGGAGAGAAGGTCGGTTTTAAGGATGTCAGCATATAGAATTAAGGGGATGCTCTGTTAGACTAGACAGAAAGGCAGATGGAAAGGGCAAAGATCACTCTAAGTCTCTGGCTTAGGGCTTCTACTACTAGCCGGTTGTGGTGCCAATCACTGGGGCTCGGCGTATAGGAAGACGGGGGAACTGCCCAGGACCTTGGTGCTGGTGGTGGTGTTTGGGAGGTGAAAGGAGGAGAGTGAACATGTTCAGTTCTGTTGAATTTTTTTTTTTTTTAATATTGATCTAAAACATGAATTCCACCAAATTCACCCTTCTCACATCTTAGCCTCTGGATCCCAAAGCCCTAACTCAGCACACCATCTTCTATCAGGTAGTAGTTTGATCAGTAGAGTTACTCAATTAGACCTTGTTATTTATCACTTATCTTAAAATACAATTCATGTACAGTTTATGATGTCCTTAACAGCTATTATATGATTAGTTTCACTTTTTAAAGGGGCTAGGATATTTTCAATAATCCAAAAGTAAAACTCACTGGAGTGTTTATTTTTTAATTAAAGACTACAAATCAATCTTAATTTAAATTCACAAAAGCTCTGTGATGAAGACAGCGTATTATATTATATTATTGTACTGTATTATATCATTTCGAGTTATAGTGGATGAAGCCCAGCATCTAAAAGGTTAGTGACTTGACGAGGATGATCCACATCAGTGTTCTTGCCTCTGGAGCTCAGCCTTTTCGCTCCTAGTCTGGGGCTCATTACTCCCCCCCAGTGGCTGCACAAGGCATGCCCAGATGTTGAGTTCAGCAAAGATGCATATTTCATTGGTCATTAGAACTTAGCACTATTACTATCATCATTATTATTGTGACTAGGAAAGTTCACTGCTCTGACCAATCTTCTGGCGAATGGAATTGTCCTTATATTTTAAAGCACAATGCGTTTTTAAAAAACGCATGAAAAGAAATTCTATCAATGGTTTTCGTGAGTGTTTTCCCCTCAAATGCACTTTAGAGCCTGGTTCACCTACAAACTGTCCACATTGGGAATGCATTCTAATAAAAGCACATGCATTATGGAGGTGAGAACACTTGAAACGGTATTTGCACCTGCTATAAGACTCACAATGTAATGGATTTCTAACTAATTAGCATGATTTCCCAGACTGAATTATGCCACATGTAGGAGTAGCTGGATATAAAAATAAATTTGATTATAATGTGCATAAATTGCTCATTTCTTACAGAATTATGGCTTTTTCTTAAGTGAATGCCCAACTTCCCCAAATTGTCAATGAAAACATGTTTGCAAATGGCTGCTCTTTTTGGGGCCGTGTTGCTTTCCGGGGGTTTGGGTACTCGTGGCAGCTGCTTTGTTGGAACATGACAAACACAGCACATCAGGCAATGACTGTGACCTACATTCAGGATGTTTATGAGTTCTGCAGAAATTGGGTAATTTCACTCACTATTTTGTTCTTCTGCTGATGTGAGAGGTCTTTGAGCACCATTTTGGGCAATAAGTCCTTGGATGGTAAGGGGAAAATACAGGGCTTACAGAAGGACGAGATAAAAGGCACAAATCCATAATAACGTATTTTTCCCGGTTCCGTGTCAGGTTTTGTTAGAATGGGATAAAAGCAATGACAAACATGCTCCTCTATTCCTTGGAGCTGCCATTATACACAGACAATAATAAAACAAAGCAAGACAGAATATAACCAAATGCTAAATGGCAGGGCACCAATAGTATATTCTGTAAGTCAGAGGAAGGGACATTCCTTTCTCTGAGGGCAAGTATATGGATGACACTTAATCTGGGAAGGAGAATGGGTAGAATGTGGATGGTTGAAGTGTAGGAGACATCCTACATCTGTAACCTAGAATGAAGGTGAGCAAAGCATGTTTCTTTCATGCACAGATTCATCCATTCACTATTAGGCTTCTATTACGTGTGGACTGTAGTGATTCTATGTGTGAGGTATCATTAGGTATAACATCCCACGTGCAGTTTGTTAATAGGTATAGTAGACACACACACAAGTGTTCCTTTGTCAATACGCCTGGAAAGCAATGAGTAAACAAAGTTAAAGATGACTATTTCAAGACTTCTTGGTATTCAGTGTTTTCCAAATTTTCAATGAGGGAAAGCTTGTTTTAAATTTTAAATTTAAGTAGATATTCAAGGAATTTTTAAAAAATCATACATAGCTTTTGTATAACCAAAGAAAAAGTTATATAAGGGAAGAGAGTAGTAAAAATTTTATGATATTAAGGGAAGTTTAATGCCCTTTTCATCAATCCCAAATCACAATAACAAAATATCAACTGTCATTTACTGGTTATCTGTGCCAGGCATTGTACTGGGTATTGCACATGATTTTTGTGTAGCTGTCACAAAAACTTTCTGGATTATCTATAGCTATTTCTATATACAGATGAGAAAACTAAAGCTCAGAGAGATTAAAAATTTTATAGAAGGTCGCAGTTTGTTAATTGGCAGAATCCATGCTGTCCACTTCTATATGTGGCATTTTGATAAATCATGTTTTATATCATTCTTTGCTTTGTGTATAAATAACTTGGAATGGAAGTTCCAAGAAGGATAGATATAGTCACGGAAATTTAATACAAGTGGTAGTTAAGCATCGTCCATAGACAAGTTCAATCAACTAGAGGGGAATGCACTTTTACGTCCAAAAGAGGATATATGTAATGACTAAGTAATTTTGCTTTCCATTCACTGTTTCTCAGGAAGTTACTTAGGATAGGAGTCGATAGATAGGTAGATAGATAGATAGATAGATAGATAGATAGATAGATAGATAGATAAGGATTACTCAAAAAAGAGGAAGACTTTGCATCCAGGAATAAGTGGGCCCAGCAAGGTCAAACAATGTAGAGGCCTGTATTTACCTTACAAAGATTCTAGCTCCAACTTTAGAATTTTAGCCCCAAATTTAGCGCTAGTAAAATTCTGCTCCTATGGGAATGACTGACTCATTTGCTCCAATCTTTTTTTCCCCAAACTGTAAACATTTGGTATTTTGTTGGTAGATGTAAAATGAGATCACCTTCTTACCCATTTCTTACATATCAGTTCTCATAAATCCCTACTGACTATTAGGAAATCAAGATGAAGCTTGAGATTAGAGATCACAGTATGGATCACACAGGAACCCAGGACTCTTTGTAGCATAGAAGGACTAAAGTAACTGATACATGTGACAGGATAGAACAAAATTTGGTCAAATACCCCTTGTTATCACAATATCAGTACCTCTTACTCTAAATTGGGCCTGGCAAGCCCAAATAAACAGTTGGCCCTTTGGTGGGGCCTCAGCAACAAAACCAAAGAGAAAGTTTGCCTTCAGCCTGGAGTGGGCAGCCACAGTCACTGTGTAATTAGTGGTGACCAGAAGGAAGCTCAATTGTGTTTTTTACATGGTCTGAAGAAGCTGATTTGCCCTCATTCAGCTAACCCAATGGGGAGTGTTAGACACAAAAAAACCAGCTGATTCCCAAATCCCATTTTAATTATTTGTTGTAGGCCCTAGTGGCCAATTTCATCAGAGAGTTTGTTCCATTTTGGCAAGAATGCTTATTCAGAGTACCATGGAGACTTAATTCCAGAGGTTGTAAAAAATCATGTACTCCTGAAATGAAGCCTCTCCATTATTCACAGAAAATATAAAGTCACTGCTTCTATTAACTTTCCAGCTATCACTGATTTCCTTTAAACCAAAATATTAGATTTGGTCTATTCACAATACTGTAATCACAACATAGTTATCGCTTTGAATTGCTGGTATTTCTACCTACTTCATTTTAGTACTTAATTTCTTTTTTTTTTTAACATGTTACACCTCAGTATTTTAATTATACTCAGCTGAATGTATCTGAATGCTCTCAACATGCTTCATTATTTATATTAGTAGAAAAGCACATAAAATCAAATTGCATGCTGACATTCTATAATTTGTACTTGCATATCTCTAAAATAGATTTCTATAGATACAGCAACTATTCAACAGTGGCTCAAGATATGCTATGATTTTAAATTTTAACTGAATTTTAATGTATTCTGAAAATAAAATTTATGAGTTTTTGCTAGAAAATGTCTTATCTGATTATCCATATTCTACAATTATTAACTGCTCCTATTCTGCATTTGATTGAATTGTAAAAAAGATGAATTCCTTCCCTTCTTACCCCAGGCATTAAGCTGTAATTTCTGCACATTTTGAGTTTTCCATATCTAAACTGGAAATTATGTTAGATCTACTGAAATATCAAGTATAAATAAAATATAAACCTTTTTTTAATTAGAAATGGACATTACCATTTAATTTAGTAAGGAGGTCTACGGGTCACACTGCCTTTCTCACAATAAATTTTTTCTGGGTTAAGGAGATACTCTTTATCAAAAGTTGGTTTAAATTCTCCCCTTTTTCATTTGGAATTAAGAGTCAGAAGTCCCGGAAAGAATTATGAGAGCCTATGCTTTTATTTTTAGTACCACTCCGAGAACTCAGCTATGTTCTTGAATCTGGCAAAATTACCTCTCCATCAGCTTCATCTGAGACTAGGATTCCCCAAATAGATGCTTTGATTTGGTCTTTAGGCTTATTCTAAACATAGAAAAGGCAGATTAATAGCAGAGAAAGCTGACAAAATGTATGCTTCTTCTCTGAATGATCAGGGGCACAGAGGATATTAGTATAAATTTTCTCTCTTGTTAGAATCTCCTCTAACATGCCACCCATTGTGAGAGAAAGAGGAGAGACAGTCCATTGAGTTGTGGATTTCAGGGAGGAAACAGTAAGTCCTTAAAGAAATGAGGAAAACAACAAGAGGCAGAATTAGCAATATAATAACATTTTAGGTGAAGAGACTACCTGAACAATTTGCTGAAGGAGGATGAAAGCATATTGTAAATTAAAACAAACAAACAAACAGTACAATTGTAAGGGAAGTATTAAAATGGTCTAGGTATGGTTAAAACACAAAGCTAGTATCTTGAGTAAAGAGAAATAGAGCTTGTCACCTCAGAACAGAGAGCCCTTGCACTGGTGAGGAGCATGGCCACATCTACGTAATTTGAGAGGTGGTGGGAGCTTTTGAATATTTGTGTTTGGAGGCTGGAGCTGATCAGGATGGTGTTGCAGGAATGTGGATCTGGCAGTGCTTGAAGGATATTGGGGATATTAACTGCAGGTAGAGCAAACAAATGAGAGGCTATTAGAGCAACCCAGGAAATGGTTGATTCAATTTAAGTCCAATACAGCAATTTTGTAAATGCCTAACTTGAGAAGGGCACAGTGCTAGACACTATGTAGGCATCAGTGATAAGACAGTCTTTGTTGCTTTCTCAAGTCACAGAAAGTTTATATATTTAGTGTTGGGAGAAACAAGAAAGCAGCCAGATCAGGAGGCAGGAAGCAAGGTAACATGGAAGGAGAAGAAAACATGGAAGAGAAGATGAAAACCAGGCAGAAAGTAAGGAACGATGGGTCTGAGGAAGGTAAGAAAAGGGAGGCCTGTGCACCTCAGTTAGGAGTGGCCCCTGCTCGCCGCAGCTAGAGAGCCCGTGCGCTGCAACGAAAGATCCAGTGCAGCCAAAAATAAATAAACAAATAAATTTATAAAAAAAAAAAAGGATTTAACCATAGACAAAAAACAATAAATAAAAAATAATCCATACAATTCTCTCCTAATACCTCTAATTATTTTAAAGCATCATATTATTTCCTAGAAAAACAGAAATGATTAAATTAATTCATTTGACAGAGAATATCAATGTTCATAAATACCTATGTTCTCCTCTTCTTTCTGATCACAGGGATGGATTTGAGCATTACCTCATGGCCCATAATAACCTCCCACAAGTGGTTCTCTGTCTCCCCACGAGCTAGCTAAACACATCAGCTCAGAATCTATAGGAGGACAAAACCACACGGTGGAAGGAGCACAGAACTCTGAATGACAGGGGAGCACAGTCTCCCCCACACTGATATGCAGCATTAGATAGTGACTTGAAGGATGATTAAATGCTTGTTATGTTAAGCTCTTCGAGTACATTAGCCTACCCTGACTGACATGGAAAAATATGTACAAGAACTACCAGTCAGACACTGATTTGATCAGTAAGATAAGCCTGTTCTGCTAAGTTCTCAAGAAACAGATAATTCTGAATAATAACTAAAATACCTAGGTTTTGAGAAAATACCCCAATCAATTATAGAAGCTACCAAAGACTGACAATATATTTATATGTGTTTATGAAACAATATAATTTATTAATATAGGTGTTCATAAATGTGATATAGCTATAATTTTATAAATAAAATTTTAGGGACTATAATTTACAACTGTAAAATTTATTCTATGCAAGAAAGGATGGCACAAAATTATAAAATTTTAATATATTTTATTACCTTAATTGGTTAAATAAGAAGAACTACAATATCATCTTAAAGAAGATCAAAAGAGAGAGAAAAGAAGATTAAAAGATATATGATAGAAGATAAAATTTATCTCTTAATTAAAAAAAAATCTCTTAGTAAAAAAGAACAGGATGCCATTAATTTGATAAGGAATATATACATGGTACTAAGAGTGAATATCACAATAGAGGCACTCACATATATTTAAGTCTAAAATGAGATAAGGGTGCTTCTTATCACCATTACTATTCTGTAACTTTACGAATTTTCAAGATGAAAAAAAGATAAATAACACAAGAAAAACCTGAAGATCAAATTTCAATATTTATAGATATGATTGGTATCCTATACAAGATAATCAACTGAAAAAATAAGTGGAATTACTATGTAATATTTCTGGACACTAGTTGCTTAAACAATAATAAATTCTTCAGCAGCTTACTAAGAAACACACATACACGTGCCACCCCCCCAACATACACACATACACATAAATAAGCATGAAATATCCAAAATCATTTCTAAAACAAAAAGTCTATGTAGGACACTGAAGTTTACTGCAGAATATATTAAAATGTATTGTAGGGCTTTAGTAACTGAAGTAAAGAATGGGTCATTTCAAATAAGAAAGGTAGATTTTTCAATGATTATTATGACATAAATAGCTAATGTTTAGAAAAAGAAATAAAATAACATCCCTACCTCACATATTATTTACATGTAAATTTCTAAATGAAGTAATATGTAAATGCAAAAATGAAAGAATCAACCAATAAAAATGCATTCACTAGCGTAGGGTAGGTATTTCTATAATACTCAGGATGGAGTGAAAAAGATAAAATAATAACATAACAATACTTTAGAAACTTCTTCAAATTAAAAAAAGACAGATAGGAGCATGAACCAAGATGGCAGAGTAGAAGGATGTGCTCTCTCTCCCTCTTGAAAAAACACCAGAATCATAACTAACTGCTGAACAATCATCGACAGGAAGACACTGGAACTCACCAAAAAAGATACCCCACATCCAAAGACAAAGGAGAAGCCACTATGAGACAGTAGGAGGGGCGCAATCACAATAAAATCAAATCCCATAACTGCTGGGTGGGTGACTCACAAACTGGAGAACACTTGTACCACAGAAGTACACCCACTGGAGTGAAGGTTCTGAGCCCCACATCAGGCTTCTGAACCTGGGGGTCCGGAAATGGGAGGAGGCATTCCTAGAGAATCAGTCTTTGAAGGCTAGCGGGATTTGATTGCAGGACTCTGACAGGACTGGGGGCAACAGAGACTCCACTCTTGGAGGGCACACACAGAGTAGTGTGCACATCGGGACCCAGGGGAAGGAGCAGTGACCCCAGGGGAGACTGAACCAGACCTACCTGCTAGTGTTGGAGGGTCTCCTGCAGAGGCGGGGGGGGGTGGCTGTGTCTCACCGTGAGCACAAGGACACTGGCAGCAGAAGTTCTGGGAAGTACTACTTGGTTTGAGCCCTCCCAGAGTCCACCATTAGCCCCAACAAAGAGCCTGCAGGCTCCAGTGTTGGGTCGCCTCAGGCCAAACAACCAACAGGGAGGGAACTCAGCCCCACCCATCAGCAGACAAGCAGATTAAAGTTTTACTGAGCTCTGCCCACCAGAGCAACAGCCAGCTCTACCCACCACCAGTCCCTCCTATCAGGAAACTTGCAAAAGCCTCTTAGATAGCCTCATCCACCACAGGGCAGAGAGCAGAAGCAAGCACTACAATCCTGCAGCCTGTGGGAAAAAAACCACATTCACAGAAAGATAGACAAGATGAAAAGGCAAAGGGCTATGTACCAGATAAAGGAACAAGATAAAACCCCAGAAAAACAACTCAATGAAGTGGAGATAGGCAACCTTCCAGAAAAAGAATTCAGAATAATGATAGTGAAGATGATCCAGGACCTCGGAAAAAGAATGGAGGCAAAGATCCAGAAGGTGCAAGAAATGTTTAACAAAGATCTGGAAGAATTAAAGAACAAACAAACAGAGATGAACAATACAATAACTGAAATGAAAACTACACTAGAAGGAATCAATAGCAGAATAACTGAGGCAGAAGAACGGATAAGTGACCTGGAAGACAGAATGGCAGAAATCACTGCTGTGGAACAGAATAAAGAAAAAAGGATGAAAAGAAATGAAGACAGCCTAAGAGACCTCTGGGACAACATTAAACGCAACAACATTCACATTAGAGGGGTCCCAGAAGGAGAAGAGAAAGACCTGAGAAAATTTTTGAAGTGATTATACTTGAAAACTTCCCTAACATGGGAAAGGAAATAGCCACCCAAGTCCAGGAAGCGCAGAGAGTCCCATACAGGATAAACCCAAGGAGAAACACGCCAAGACACATAATAATCAAACTGGCAAAAATTATAGACAAAGAAAAATTATTGAAAGCAGCAAGGGAAAAACGACAAATAACATACAAGGGAACTCCCATAAGGTTAACAGCTGATTTCTCAGCAGAAACTCTGCAAGCCACAAGGGAGTGGCATGATATACTTAAAGTGATGAAAGGGAAGAACCTACAACCAAGATTACTCTAGCCGGCAAGGATCTCATTCACATTCGACAGAGAAATCAAAAGCTTTACAGAGAAGCAAAAGCTAAGAGAAATCAGCACCACCAAACCAGCTCTACAACAAATGTTAAAGGAACTTCTCTAAGTGGGAAACACAAGTAAAGAAAAGGAGCTACAAAAACAAACCCCAAATAATTAAGAAAACCGTCATAGGAACACACGTATCGATAATTACCTTAAACGTGAATGGATTAAATGCACCAACCAAAAGACACAGGCTTGCTGAACGGATACAAAAACAAGACCCATATATATGCCGTCTAAAGAGACCCACTTCAGACCTAGGGACACGTACAGACTGAAAGTGAGGGGATGGAAAAAGATACTCCATGCAAATGGAAATCAAAAGAAAGCTGGAGTAGCAATACTCATATCAGATAAATAGACTTTAAAATAAAGAATGTTACAAGAGACAAGGAAGGACACTACACAATGATCAAGGGATCAATCCAAGAAGAAGATATAACAATTATAAATATACATGCACCCAACATAGGAGCACTTCAATACATAAGGCAAGTGCTAACAGCTATAAAAGAGGAAATCGACAGTAACACAATAATAGTGGGGGACTTTAACACCTCACTTACACCAATGGACAGATCACCCAAAATGAAAATAAATAAGGAAACAGATGCTTTAAATGACACAATAGACCAGATAGATTTAATTGATTATTTACAGGACATTTATTTATTTATTTATTTATTTATAGGACATTCCATCCAAAACCAGCAGATTACACTTTCTTCTCAAGTCTGCACGGAACATTCTCCAGGATAGATCACATCTTGGGTCACAAATCAAGCCTCAGTAAGTTTAAGAAAACTGAAATCATATCAATCATCTTTTCTGACCACAACGCTATGAGATTAGAAATGAATTAAAGGGAACAAAACGTAAAAAACACAAACCCATGGAGGCTAAACAATACGTTACTAAATAACCAAGAGATCACTGAAGAAATCAAAGAGGAAATCAGAAAATACCTAGAGACAAATGACAATGAAAACGTGATGATCCAAAACCTATGGGATGCAGCAAAAGCAGTTCTAAGAGGGACGTTTACAGCTATACAAGCCTACCTCAAGAAATAAGAAAAATCTCAAATAAACAATCTAACCTTACACCTGAAGGAACCAGAGAAAGAAGAACAAACAAAATCCAAAGTTAGCAGAAGGAAAGAAATCATAAATATCAGAGCAGAAACAAATGAAATAGAAACAAAGAATACAATAGCAAAGATCAAGAAAACTAAAAGCTGGTTCTTTGAGAAGATAAACAAAATTGATAAACCATTAGCCAGACTCATCAAGAAAAAGAGGGAGAAGACTCAAATCAATAAAATTAAAAATGAAAAAGAAGAAGTTACAACAGACACCACAGAAATACAAAGCATCCTAAGAGACTACTACGAGCAACTCTATGCCAATAAAATGGACAACCTGGAAGAAATGGACAAATTCTTAGAAAGGTATAATCCTCCAAGACTGAACCAGGAAGAAACAGAAAATATGAACAGACCAATCACAAGTAATGAAATTCAAACTGTGATTAAAAATCTTCCAACAAACAAAAGTCCAGGACCAGATGGCTTCACAGGTGAATTCTATCAAACATTTAGAGAAGAGCTAACACCCATCCTTCTCAAACTCAACCAAAAAACTGCAGAGGAAGGAACACTCCCAAACTCATTCTATGAGGCCACGATCACCCTGATACCAAAACCTGGCAAAGATACTACAAAAAAAGAAAATTACAGAACAATATCACTAATGAATATACATGCAAAAATCCTCAACAAAATACTAACAAACAGAACCCAACAACACATTAAAAGGGTCATACACGATGATCAAGTGGGATTTATCCCTGGGATGCAAGGATTCTTCAATATACGCAAATCAATCAATGTGATACACCATATTAACAAACTGAAGAGGAAAAACCATATGATCATCTCAATAGATGCAGAAACAGCTTTTGACAGAATTCAACACCAATTTATGATAAAAACTCTCCAGAAAGTGGGCACAGAGGGAACCCACCTCAACATAATAAAGGCCATACAGGACAAACCCACAGCAAACATCATTCTCAATGGTGAAAAACTGAAATTATTTCCTCTCAGATCAGGAACGAGACAAGGACGTACACTCTCACCACCGTTATTCAACATAGTTTTGGAAGTCCTAGCCATGGCAATCAGAGAAGAGAAAGAAATAAAAGGAATACAAATTGGAAAAGAAGAAGTAAAACTGTCACTGTTTGCACATGACATGATACTATATACATAAAGAATCCTAAAGATGCCACCAGAAAACTACTAGAGCTAATCAACGAATTTGGTAAAGTTGTAGGATACAGAATTAATGCACAGAAATCTCCTGCATTCCTATACACTAATGATGAAAAATCTGAAAGAGAAATTAAGGAAACACTCCCATTTACCATTGCAACAAAAAGAATAAAATACCTAGGAATAAACCTACCAAGGAGACAAAAGACCTGAATGCAGAAAACTATAAGACAACGATGAAAGAAATTAAAGATGATACCAACAGATGGAGAGATATACCATGTTCTTGGATTGGAAGTATCAATATTGTGAAAATGACTATAATACCCAAAGCAATCTACAGATTCAATGCAATCCCTATCAAATTATCAATGGCATTTTTTACAGAACTAGAACCAAAAATCTTAAAATTTGTATGGAGACACAAAAGAACCCAAATAGCCAAAGCAGTCTTAAGGGAAAAAAGCAGAGCTGGAGGAATCAGACTCCCTGACTTCAGACTATACTACAAAGCTACAGTCATCAAGACAATATGGTACTGGCACAAAAACAGAACTATAGATCAATGGAACAGGATAGAAAGCCCAGAGATAAACCCACGCACATATGGTCAACTAAACTATGACAAAGGAGGCAAGAATATACAATGGAGAAAAGACAGTCTCTTCAATAAGTGGTGCTGGGAAAACTGCACAGCTACATGTAAAAGAATGAAATTAGAACACTCCCTAACATCATACACAAAAATAAACTCAAAATGGATTAGAGACCTAAATGTAAGACCGGAGAGTATAAAACTCTTAGAGGAAAACATAGGAAGAACATTCTTTGACATAAATCACAGCAAGACCATTTTTGATCCACCTTCCAGAGTAATGGAAATAAAAACAAAAATAAACAAATGGGACCTAATGAAACTTCAAAGCTTTTGCACAGCGAAGGAAACCATAAACAAGATGAAAAGACAACCTTCAGAATGGGAGAAAATATTTGCAAACAAATCAACGGACCAAGGATTAATCTCCAAAATATATAAACAGCTCATGCAGTTCAATATTAAAAAAACAAACAACCCAATCCAAAAATGGGCAGAAGACCTTAACAGACATTTCTCCAAAGAAGACATACAGATGGCCAAGAAGCACATGAGAAGCTGCTCAACATCACTAATTATTAGAGAAATGCAAATCAAAACTACAATGAGGTATCACCTCACACCTGTCAGAATGGCCATTACCAGAAAATCTACAAACAACAAATGCTGGAGAGGGTGTGGAGAAAAGGGAACCCCCTTGCACTGTTGGTGGGAATGTAAATTGATACAGCCACCATGGAGAACAGTATGGAGGTTCCTTAAAAAACTAAAAATAGAATGACCATGTGACCCAGCAATCCCACTACTGGGCATATACCCACAGAAAACCATAATTCAAAAAGACACATGCACACCAATATTCATTGTAGCACTATTTACAATAGTCAGGTCATGGAAGCAACCTAAATGTCCATCGACAGACGAATGGATAAAGAAGATGTGGTACATATATACAACAGCATACTACTCAGCTTTACTAAGGAACGAAATTGGGTCATTTGTTGAGACGTGGATGGACCTCGAGACTGTCATACAGAGTGAAGTAAGTCAGAGAAAAACAAATATTGTATATTAATGCATATATGTGGAACCTAGAAAAATGGTAAAGATGAACCGGTTTGTAGGGCAGAAATTGAGACACAGATGTAGAAAACAAACTTATGGACACCAAGGGGGGAAAGTGGCAGTGGGGTGTGGATGGTGGTGTGATGAATTGGTCAATTGGGATTGACATATATACACTGATGTGTATAAAATTGATGACTAATAAGAATCTGCTGTATAAAAAAATAAAATAAAATTCAAAAATTCAAAAAAAAAAGTAATAAAAGAATAAATTAGCTATACATGCAACAAAGTGGATACATAAAAAAAAGTGCTGAGTGATAAAAGCCATGCACAAAAGAATACTTCATGTATGTCTCCATTTATATGAAATTTAAAATTATATGAAATTAAAAAAAAGACAGATAATTGAAATGAAATGGAAAAATATTATTTTCCATGTAAAAATTTTATAACATATATTCAGTCCAAGGAGTTTTTATGTTAATACATTACTGTATTATTATAAAGACCTATTGCTAAGAGGTAAGATAAATGTAAACAACCCAAAAGGATTAAAAAGTTTAAAAAATAGAAATAAGCGTTTCACAGAAGACCTATAAACATATAAAAACTATACCAGCGCAATCGTAATAAAATGAATGCAAATTAAGACCATAATACACTATTTTTCTCTGTCAAACTGTCAAAAGACAAGGAAAAGATAACTGCCAATGTTGTCAAGGGTTAGAGAAAAACAGAAATGCTTCCATAGTACTGAGGTGTGTAAGTCAGCACAACGTTCTTTTTTTTTTAATTTATTTATTATTATTATTTTTTATATATATATTTTAAACATCTTTATTGGAGTATAATTGCTTTACAATTGTGTTAGTTTCTGCTTTATAACAAAGTGAATCAGCTATACATATACATATAGACCCATATCTCCTCTCTCTTGCGTCTCCCTCCCACCCTCCCTATCCCACCCCTCTAGATGGTCACAAAGCACAGAGCTGATCTCCCTGTGCTATGTGGCTGCAGGCACAACCTTCTTGAGTGGTCATGTGCAACACAGTTTTTAAAAGACTAAGAATGTATAGTCTTCTGATTAGCAATTTTTCACTTCAGTTGATTAGTGATACAGCTATAAGTAATAATTTCCAAATACCATGACAAGGGTTTTTCTAGCAACATAGCTTATATACAAAAAAAAAAAAAGGAAACCTATTACATCTTCAATGGTAATGTCATGATGGTTGAATAAATGTTGGCATATCATGTAACGGAAAAATATGCAGCCATTAAAAATGGTATTATATAAAAAATACTTAAGGGCCTGGAAATATGCTCATGATATATATTTTAGGCTTAAAGATTTGGGTAATGCATATCATCAAATGAAATGCTCTCAATTTGCATGATATACACAGGTGGAAGTATAAATGTATGCATACGCATACATACACACACGCACACACACAAAAACACCCCTCATACGTACCAAAATGGAATGATAATGGAAGGAAATAATTGTGATTATTTCTGGGAAGTGACTTGCAATTCTTTTTTAAAAATTTTGCTTATGTCTATTTTATAAGTTTTCTAAAGTATGCCAACTAGTTTCACATTTAGAATAACAAATACGTTATTTTAAGTAAGAAGACCAGAAAAGATGTTATAAGGGAACAGTTATTATGTTCTCATATGGTAAAAATACCTGACTTGGGAATAGAAATATCTAATTCATTGCTGGTCATGAATTCTTTTTTAACTGGATCAAGTTAGGTTATGCCCTCTGGCAAATCACTTCCTGTTTCTAAGCCTCAGTTTATACCTTTGCAAAAGGAGAGGATTCAACTAGATAATCCCTGAAATCCTTTGAGAGTCCGTGATTATTAAAAATATTTTGTGAATAGGCTATATTCCGTTATAAAATAAAAAGTTAAAAAAATATTTTGTGCACACACATAATTTATTTGTATTGGTTTAAATTCTCTAATTCTTTTCCTACTTCCGTTGTAAGCTCCTATACCCTGATTCTTACATGATGGAAAAATTACGCTTCCTGTTTTATGATCATATTATAAGACCTGGTTAAGTAGGAGGGTCCAAAACAAAATTTGTGAGCCCCATCTTCACTGTTCTAGTCAGAAAGTAAAGAGAAGAGTCACACAGAGGATCAAAGAACCTACGTGTCTGTGAATGGCAAGCTCAGAGACTGGTGTGTTATAGGAAAAGGAAAGCAGAGACGTATTGGGACCAGAAGAACTGAGCAGTATAAATTGGGTGACCATATATTTTATGCTTCGAACAGGGGCCTTCTGAGAATGAAGGACGACTTACCAATAATTATGCTGAAACAACAGGTAAAATGAGACTGTCCAAGGAAAAGCAGGACTTATGGTCATTCCAAATATAAGTCCTGGAGTTTGGAAAAAGAATGTTATTCTCTCTGAATCAAATCTAAGAAGAAAGGAGGTAGGTTACATTTGGGCGACACAGTCTATCAACTAAGAATGTGCCATCCTTACAGCAAACTGGAGATCTGTTTAACTTCCCAATGATGTTGGGAATTCTGGATTCTATTCCATGATCATAAGGAGGCCTGCTTGCTTGAGCATAATTCACACTTCTGGTAAAATCTTAAGAACTCAAGAATGATGTTGTTTACTATACTACCATACTATATTAGGTCACAAATGTTACCCTTAGCAGTGGTTGTCGGGTATCCAGCACATGACGCTGGGTGACCAACCATTCTGATTTGAGAACTTTTCCAGGGTATAGGACTTTCGGTGCTAAAACCAGGCACACCAGGAAGGCTGGTCACCCTACCAGCTGATCAGGATCTCTCTCATGTAAGGTATTCAATGCATCTCCCCTCTATTCATTTCTGTATTGATATTTTTGTTCTCTAAACTGTGTATAATTTGTGCATTGAACATTGTTATGGACTGAATTGCGTTCCTCCAACAATTTGTATGTTGAAGTCCTAATCCCCAGTACCTCAGATGTGACTGAAGTTGGAAATTGGGTCCTTAAAGAGGTAATTAAGGTGAAATGGGGTCATTTGGGTGGGGCCCAAATCCAATACGGCTGGTGTCCTCATGAGAAGAGGAAGGGACATCAGCGACACACAGAAAGAAGGTCATGTGAGGATGTCTGAAGGACAGCCATTTACAAGCCAAGGATACAGGCCTCATAAGAAACCAAATTTCCCAAAACCTTGGTCTTGGACTTCTAGTCTCCACAATTGTGAGGAAATACATTTCTGCTAAGTGCCCCAGTCTTCGGTACTTTGTTATGGCAGCCCTAGGAGAGGAATACAAATATACTATAAAAGTAATTTTGTTCTTAACCTCATTGCCCAGGAAACTTGAAAATCTAAATTCTCTAGAGGAATGGTTTTCCTGGTTGTTGGAAATACAGTAATCTATCTTGCTTCAGCGTAATTTTTTTTCAGTAATTTGTACACTAGGAGTAGCTATCCAAATTTCGCATAGGGCTTTAAATTGCATTTCATTTCTCTTTCATTAAGAAACCCATCATGATTTGCATTCTGTCCATCTGTCCAAGTTCACTTCATCTCTCTGAGGAGCTGACTGTCTCTTTATGTTTAGTACACATAATTATTTTTGATGTCCATGTTAGATCAAGTTTAATTATCAGGTGGCCAATAGTCCCCAATGGCTTACTTATTTCAAGTTTACTCATTTAGAATATATTGTTATTTCACAACACATCAGGACTGAAATTATCCTAGTTAAAGTCTGTCATTTAAGCCTTTACAAATCACACCCACAGTACATTAGGGTTTTGTTCACTAATTACTAAGTATGTTATGAAAAAGCAAATTAACGTTTTGAAAATAAGTAGCATTATACTCTCACAAAAATGGAAAAAACAACTTTTTTTCCCAATTGGGAAGATTTTGAATTTAATCCTTTTATTTTTCCTTTAATATTTAAAACTTATAGTGAAATAGAAACAAACGTTTTTGGTCTCAGGAGATGAGAGAATCCCTTACTTCACTGAGAACCATCAGACCCAGACCAAGGTAACTAGTGACCAGGCCTGGTGTTAGTTCTATTCTCTGCTTCCACATCTAGTAGCTGAGGTCTCCTCAACAGGTGGGGTGATCTCAGGCATTCACTCCAGATATTGATACCTGTTGTTCTTTTTCTCCCAGTTCACCATTTGTTGTAATAAGAGAAATTTCTCTTTCTTTCTTTTCTATGAGAATATTCCTTAAAAAAAAGGTCATGCACTCAGACAAATACCTTCTCATCTATAAAACGGGGCAACAGAGGTTCACATTATTTAAGTGTAATTTCCAAAAAAATTAGAAGGGTGTTAAACATTGGGTTGACTGGTTTTTAACACGGACTTGAATCCCTTCTCTGGGTTATTTAGACTGTACAGACCCAATAGATCCCAACCAGTCACTAGAATAGCCCCCAGCATGCAGCAGGCCCTTGATATACACTTTCTGAATCCACTTAGCTAGTATTTTAAGAACAAGTACTCTAAGAAAGTAATTTGGCAGAGGAGACCATCAGCCTTAGATGTCACATATAGTCTGAACTCTGCAAGTGGAAATGAAGTACAAATGACAGTCAGATGACCGTGAGGGAGAAGCACACTCAGTTCCTCATAGGGACAACATTGCAGGAGATGAGGTCAGGGTAATAAACTACAGGAACAGGAGACGTGTGGGCAGCTGGAAGTGAGCAGGCAGATAGTTTTGAAACCTCAAGAGTGCAAGCAGCCAAACTCAGGAGAATCAATGCCTGTTGAATATGTCCATTTAAGGCTCAGCTTTGATGCAAGTTGCCCTCAAAAGTCGGAACTGGCACAATTAGCCCTGCGTGCCTCAGCCTGTCCAAAGGAGCCAGGAGTTGAGGCCTGCCTTATAGGCAGTTGTGATGGTGGGCTCATTTCTTCTGTTGCAGGCTCAGGTATTAGGCCTTTTGATTTGGAAGCAGTGAGAAAGAAAAATATAAACATGATCTAACTGTGAACTCCCCCTTGAGCTCTTCAAGACAACATGCTGACTTTGTGCAGGAGAACATTCATAATCACATGACATTATTCTTCAAACTCAGATGACACATTCTGTTTCATATTTTAAAAAATGTTTCATACCATAATGCCTTAGAATCATCTAATGGGATTATCTATACTTTCAATTTGTTTTGTTTTGTTTTGTTTTAAATTTGACTTTTTTCTTTATTCTTTGCATATTTAGTTATGAGATCATCTTCGTAATACATAATTCATACTACACTAAAAGATGGAATAAATGGTCTTAAATGGAAATGAAAGTCTCCCATATATCAAATTTGTTTTGGTGAATACTTTTATTTTGAGCACTCTATTTTATGAATTATACCTTATTTATAGAAAAGTTTGCCTTAAAAATCACTTACTCGATTGAAAGACATTTTATTGGCATATGTGGTTTCTATTTTGATGTCTTCTGAAGCCAGAAAACTTGCTAATGTTTAAACATCTTTATTTCTTTTAGGACGGGTATCAGTTAGGATTACATTTGGCAGCAAGTAAGGGGAAAAAAAGACGCTCGAGGAAACAACGGCTTAAATAAGAGAGCAATCATTTTTCTCTTTAGTAAGATAAGCTCAGTGATATCCAGGGTTAGCATAGTTGCCAGCATGGACTCAGGCTACTTCTAGAGTTGCACTAGGCTGTGGCATTTATCCTCCTGCTCCAAGATGGATGCAAGAGCTCAGAACCACATCCACAGCAGGACAGATGCAGAGAGAAAGAAAAGCATGCCATCTCTCTCTACCTTCTAAGAGGGGGTCCCAGAAGTCCCATGTAACATTTCTCCTTATATCTTATTTACAAAAATTGGTCTCAGGACCACACCTACATTCAAGGGAGGTTTGGAAATACACTTTTGGGTAAACACATAGGCAGCCAGGAAAAATCAACAGTACATTTCATGGAAAATCAAAAGAAGAGATACTGAGAGGCAACTGACAGTTTCAGATACAGGAGACTTAAAGAGATGTCTGTCGTCATTAGGAAGTCATGTTGAATGATCAGGGCAAGAGCAGCAGATGGAACCCAGGTCAAAATAAGAGAAGTAGGCAGTCACATGCATGATAAATAATTTCTGAATGAAGAAATGAATGATAAAGTAATGTCTTGCAAGTAACAAATATTTGACTTGACCCTGTTCTGTTTCAAGAACTCCATGACCATCCCTCACCCTATGATTGTTAAATGCCATGAGGTCTGGCTGAGATTTGACTGGCATTGGAATCAATAGTTGTTAGTGTGGTCACAATTCTGTCCCTACTTGCTAAGTGACCTTGAGTTGTTTACTTTTATTGAGACTGGGTTTCCTCACTTATAAAATAGGCATAAATAAAATATGTATTTATTGATCTATCCACTCATTCACCAGATATTTATTGATTGGTTACTAGGTACTACCCCTGTGTTGGATACTAAAGACATAAAGAAAACACAGTGCATGCTCTCTTGGAGCTTAGCAGAGAAGACAAATACTTAAAATAATGTGCCAATAAATATATTTTTGCAAATTATTATAAAGGAAATGCAGGGCGCCATAAAATATAATGGGAGCCCTTAACTCACAAGGCTTTTGTAAGGACAATGTGTATTATAATATGTAACTGTTATGGGACCTGATAGCTAATGAATGTTCAATGAATGTTTGTTCTTTCCCTTCTTTCTTTAAGTTGGAGAGGTAAAAACAAACACAACTAATAAAGCACAGCATTATCCCTATGCCAATAAGAACTGACACTATTGTACTGTATTCAATTGTTTTCAATGTATTCAGTTGAAGGATTGAGTCTACCTGGAGGAAAAAGGGGAGTAAAGGAGGATTTGAAATAGGATGCTACATTTAAACCAGGTCTTTAAGAATGAGGAGTATTGAATCAAGAAGAAGGAAAGGAGAAGAATTTTTAAGAGAAGGAAGAGCTTGAGATGCTCCAGTCTGAGTGTTTCCTGGCCCTCCCTCCACAGAAATGGGAAGTCCATGACATGAGTAGCTTCTCTCTCATCCTGTCAGGAATTAGTGCCCTCAGGTTTCTCCTTCCTTGTCCCTTCTCAGAAAAAAGAAAATCTGATTGAATCCAATCACACTACGAAGTTCATGATAAACCAACTTGAAAACTCTTTAATGGAACAGCCTAATAACAGTTCTAAAATCCAAACCGAGGGCCTAACAAAGTCAATGCTATTTTGAAATTAAGTGCTGAATACTTCAAACTAATTATAAGCTAAAAATTATTACTTTATTTGCTTATTCTTTCCTAAAAGCCTTGCAAATCTCATGTCCTATTTAAAGTGAAACATGACACATATATCAATTGAATAAAAATTAGACAGTTCAATTACAATTGCAGAACCCAATAAAATGTTGAAACTATTACCTAAGATGATTAAACCTAATCTCTTAGCACTAAACTAAGTAGTTAGGGGGAATGAGTATGTGGCTGTATATTGTTTTTTGAGAATTATAACAATTAAAAAGTATTAAATAATTTATTAAAATCAAGGTTTCTATCTAGTGGGCCAATTTTGTAAGGAAAAAAAAAAAGCACATATAAAAATAAGGCGTTCGTCCACCTACATGTGATGGAGTAGCTTAAATAAATAGGGATGAAAATATAGTATAAAGGGACAATATGCAAATGAAAGGAGTAAAGTCAAAACAAGGAATGGGTTCTGAGTTGGATGCCAGAGGAATGGTGTAGGAAGCCAAGGGGTAGTCTGTGAAAGAAATTAAAATTCCAGGCCATGTTCAGACAAGATTAGTTAAAGAGCTGCAGAAGTTCGGGAATTTAAAGCATGAGCAGGGGGACTGAAGAGATGTTTGGAGAGCAATGGGCCTGTGTGTCCCAGAAATCATGTTTACATTGGTCTTCTCCCCCCGTGAGACTGTGAGCAGCACCGCATTATAACCATTGCCTGTGTCCTTGCTTATATTCCCCATTAGACTTTAAGAATGTGTTCACAAACATTAGATGAATGTGTGCATGATGCAGAATATATCAGACACCAGGGACCCTGGGACATGTATCTGTTACACCTACACTCCATTACGTATAGCCCACTGCATCAGTGCCAGAACTTGTTTGGTGTTATTTCAAAGGATGCCCAGGAATTTGAACTGGTGCTGTTTGTAGCAACCAATTTATTAAATGATTTGAGTAAGACTTCCTTAACTGAGTATGTACTGGACATAGAGAAAAATATTCATCACTATAACTATGTTCTACAAATGCCACAAAACCTTTAATTCCATACACTGCAAACCAGAATGCATACTGCTGCTCAGCCAAAGGGCATTTTTCTTCTATCTTGCTTGTCAGGCAGAAACTTTATGATTCAGTTTATTAGTGAGTAAAACAGATTGTGACAAAATATTTCCACAGGCCAAGGACAACTGGGCATAATCACCATTTTTAGGAAATCTTTCTCTTGTCTCAAATACTCCCAGAGGTCCTCATAGAGATCAGAATAAATGATTATTTAAAAAAAATAAAAAATCCTAGAGAGAACCAAAAAGGATAGTGCTGGCAGTGCTATGAATGTTTAGATAATGATGGTATGAGAAGAAATATATGAAATAGATATTCTAAGATAAATTGAAGGTAACATAATCTAATTATAATCTATCCTACAATTGTACCTGAAAGGCAGTTTAGAGCTCTTTGATATCTATTAATTTATGTGTGTGTTCAATTTCACTTATGTATATAGTTAATGAATTGACATATAAAAGTGGGTTTATTTTATTCCCCTTTATCTGTTTCCTTCTATTTCTGAGGGAACCATCTGGGCTGAGTATAGTAATTCATTAGGACAAAAATGATAATGATTTTGATGAAATGAAATAGCATGTCCTAATTAGGATTCTTTGTCAGTATAATTTTATATACTACCCATTAATTATTGCTTATTTTCTTTAAAATACATTATCCAGAAATTATATCTGCAGAATGCTATGATGACGTACAGGCAGCATCACCAGCTCTTATCTCTTCCTAAAACCATTTGGGTTTGGGTATCTTATTTTGGTCTCATTCTAGAAACACATTGTTTCTTAATTGGCATGCTAGTATTCTCCTGGCACAATTCCTGCATTCAAAGCCATATTTGTTTTTCATATCTGAGATTTCTATTTTTATATATATCAGATCAGATAACTGAGTTTGTGTTTTGCTATTATTTTGTACATTCTGCTCCATTTTGTTAGGCACCTCTAAAACTTATGTTTTTAATCTTAATTCTTTAATTCCTCTTCTTTTACCTCTTTATGTGATTTCATTTTTTTTTTTTAACAAAACGATTGTCATTGAATTTTCTCTGCTGGTATTATCATTCAAATATTCTTGAATTTTAACTTTCATAAATTTTTAAAGTATATCTGGTTAATGAATTATTTATGGCCTACTTTTCAGCTGGAGCATCATTTTCACAGACTGTCCAGCTATTCCTTGATGAACCTATAGTGAATGTATCATTTATAGGTACTATGGCTCTAACCTGAGTCATATTCTCAGCAGTGGCCTTGCATTCCCTGCCAAAGGGCTGCTACCTTGGTTAGAAGAAGGCTTGAGAAAATATGGAAAAGATTACCCAAGGATTTCTGAAATATCAGCAGGCTACCATCATTGAACTATACTAGCCTCAGCACCCCCAGATACAAAGGAATGATAACATTAACAAATAACAGAGTATTCCCGAGGACACGTGTGCAAATTGAAACTCAGAGCAAATATCAACTTGAAAATGAAAAACATTTTGTAACAAAAGAATAACAAGAATGGATGGACCAGAGCTAACTTTCACCTTGGAAAGATTTTCCATACTATATACAAAAGACCTTAGAGATCCTCTGAAATCTATCTTAAAGAAACAAAAGGACTCATTGGCACTATTCAACAAGAGAAGGCAATGCATTTTTACAAATAAAAAATATGCAACAGAACAATTAGCATAATCATTGGAAGCATCAAAAAGTATAATAAGAAATACAGAAAAACAGTAGAAAGAAAAAAGGAAAATGCCAAACTTTAAGTCATGGAGAAAAGAATGTGGGTGTCTAACTCATGAATAATACAAATTATTTTAAAAAGAGATAGAGAAAAAACTACAGAATTAATAATCATAATTAATTATTTAAGTGTTCTCTGCATCATTTTCATAAAGGATTTCAGGCAAAATACAAAGGTATTATATACTAGGCTTTTACATTAAACAACATGACTGCTCCAGTTATGTGTCTTTGGTAACTTGCAATTCCATTTTTACAGCTGTATTTATACTGTTCTCCTGCATCTCTTATTAAGAGTATTTTCATGTATTTTACATTTTTGTTGCTAATGTGAGTGAAATATCAGTTTCCTTTTTTTTCTAGCAGATTGTGGCTTTGGAATATGTATCATACGAACTTCTTGATATATTAACCCCCTTGCAAAACCCAATACATTTTAGCTTATTCTTTGATATTAATTTGACATATTGTACTATTTAAATTGTCCTTTTGATATTTATCATTAGTCTGTCCATGTTTTAATCTAACAATTAAAAATTTTTAAAGAATTCAATAAGAATAATGAGACTAGAAGAGATTTTTATGTGTCTATTTGCAAAAGGAACGCTTAGGATTTTACTCTACAAGTTAAAAAAAAAAGATTCATAATTTAACATACATCAACTTTATCACCTTATATAAGTAATGTGTATCTTCCAGATGAATTTTTGTTGTTAATAGCAGTTAAATTTTACCAAATTATTTTGTATTGGAATGTGTATTTTTCTTCTATAAGCTTATTAATCATCAGCATATTAGTAGATTAGAGATATCTCTAATTTACTATTTTGTATTTGAAGTATTTAGAAATTGAGCACAGTCCCATTAAAATCCTATAGGTACTTTTACTTGCTTGTTTTTGTCTGTTTTTCATGAATAGATAAAGCAAATTTTATTTTTATTTGGAAAAGATAATCAGATGAGAATGTAAACATGAAGGAAGGTAAAGTAACCTTCAAGCTTATATTGTAAAAGTATAATAAATAAATACTAAAATATATCATAAAAAATAAATAAAAGTACATAAGCACAAAAATAACATGACAGTGAGAGAAATTAGAATAAAAATTGGATGATGTATGATAAATGATAACTAAAATAGTTAGAAATATATTAATAAAATCTGCTACAATTAAATAAGAATAATACTTTGTTGTGAAACTGCTACCAACCCAAAGAATTCTCCAGGATCTGAGTTACCTATTTCTTTCTCTGACAGTTCTGCACCATCCTTACTAGTTAAAGGGGTTTATTTTTTTTAATTCTAAGCAATAAGAAGTGTCTTCTGTAAGCTTGTTTTTGTATGTTCATGTGTGCTGTGTTTTCTTTTCTGATGGTGTGTGTGTGTGTGTGTGTGTGTGTGTGTGTGTGTGTGTGTGTGTGTGTGTATGTGTTTGAGAGAGAGAGGGAGAGAGCTCCCACCCATGTGTCTGGCATCCAGGCTGCCTAACAAAACTTCTTACTCCTATCAGCTTTTCTATTTCTGAAGGTCTCGCAGAAATTGAGGTTATAATTTATACTTTACTTGTTGTTCTTTAAATGCCCTCAGTCTAACTGATCGCCATCTCCAATTTTATCTTCCCAATGGATAGTCTCTTGTACTAACTTGGCATCCTCTGAAATGTCCATATTAGCAGTTTGATCCAAAAGGAAATAAGCATTCATCTATTTGGAGTAAACCAGACACATCAAGTTTTCTGGATTATTTACATTGTTTGCTCCTGTTTCAGGGTGATACCTAAGAGTGGGAAATAGTGCCACTCACTAAACATAAGAGTAACAGTAGAAACAGGATAGGGTGGGGGACAAACAAATGTGCCATGAGTAAACACAGGTCCAGTAAGGTCTGATGAAATTTGAAGGTGGGTGAGTGAGGGCCAATAGGAAAGGAATGTCTTTGGTAAATGTAGACTTAAGCTATACTAGATGGGACAAGAGAAATGAAGGGTTTGCAAAAGTACAGAGAGAAAAGCACTGGAAGTTACCCCTGTTCTACCCTTTCTCTTCATTAAAAGAGAGATTTTCCTTTCAAATTTAATTACTTAATATTTCTTAAAGATATTATGCAGGAGATAAGAGTGAAAAATTGGACCAAGTAAATAGGAACACTAGAGAAAATATAGACAAAGAGGGGATGAAGAAAACAGTAAGAATGACCAGTCCCTCAAGAAGGGAGGAAGACTTGGCTGAGCTGAATTAACCTACTGAAACATGGGGCAAAATCTCCTGTAGATATTTTTCTCATGTTACAGGGTAAATTCCCTACAAGCAAGGGTTGTATCCTTCTGTGTCATTTTGGACAAAGACATGATACAGCATGCACGCATTCATTCTTTCAGCAATACTGAACACCTGCTATGTCTCAGGGACTGTTCGAGAAGTTCTAGGTACACATCAGTGAATGGAATAGATAGAAACACTTGACCTTGTGAACTATACATTCTAGAGCTGAGAAACCTACAACCAACATACTCAATTACATAGTATGTTAAAAGGTGCTCACTGCTATGGAAAAAAAATTAGATCAGGTTAAGAGAGAGCGAGACTTGCCAAGAACAGGGATACAATTAAAATATGGAGTTTTTAGGGAAGATCCTATTGGGAAGGTGATATTTGGGTAAAGGCATGAACATGCTGAGGGAGTAAAGTGCAACTATCTGAGGAAACTTAATTAACTATCTTTCCAGGATGTCAATTTCCAAAGTAAATTTTATCAATTTTTAAAATAAAATAACTATACTTAAAAAACAGAATGTGTATTTTGGAAGAAATCACTTTTTAAAAGTCACAGTAAAGGCATACTAAAATCTGTCTTAAACCTCTTTCTTTGGGAAAATTCATGCATTTTTCTCATCTGAACAATGGGCTTTCAAATAAGATCTACCATTTAGGTGTATGTCGCATGAAAAAACTCTCCTCACAAGACTTGGGACACAGTGCATATTAAATAAAAGTGAGTTGTCCATTCATACAACAAATATTTATAGAATGATAATAATGATCATGAATTAAAATAATTCTGTTCATGGTACTCTGACCTTTTTCCTTTTCAGTAGAAAAATTCTAAATAGTTTTAGAGTTTCTAACGTGACCATTACATAACAAGATACATTCTCTTGTCATGTTTTAATGTACCAGTCAGGAATTTATCATTAATTATTTAAATTTATTTTAATTCTAATTTTGTTCCAATTCAGATACAGTATTACCCTTTATGAAGAGACCCATTGATTAGTCCACTTATTCAATCAGGTTTTATTCATTCTACCAATACTGCTTCAGTGACCTCTACCTCCACTGGTCCCTTACTGGTTGATACCTAGTAATCATTCTACAGTCTCTAATCTGTTCAACCTTCCGTTCTTCTGGAAATTATTGTCCACATTCTTCTAACATGGAAGGTTAGATCACCAAGGTTGACTTCTCCCAGTGGATAAAGACTTTATGACCTAGCCTTGGAAGTCCATGGCACCGCTTCTACCACATACCCTATTGGTCAGTCATTAGTTCACCCAGATTCAGGAGAAGGCCAATTATAGCCTTTTCTTGATAGTAGGAGTATCAGAGAATTTACAGGCTATGTTTTAAAACTTCCAGTCTGGCCTCTGGCCATCAGTTATTTATATGCCTCTCACACACAAAATACTCTCACCCCCTGAGGACTGTGGAACTCCTGGCACAGCATGACTCCATTCAAACCTCTGCATTAAGAGAGGACCGAGCATAAGGCTGTGTCCTAAGATGACCGCAGGCTTCCAGTAAAATGCCTGCCTGAGAAAGCAGCACAAAGCTGTGTCCCTGGGATGGCCCCAGCCCTCCATTAAAGTGCCTGCCTGAGAAAGCTCCAGGCTGCCAAGAGAATTTACTGCTCGTCCTAGCCAACACTTGAAGATAGGCCCCAACCTCAGTTTCTGACAGCATTTACTAGAAAGGGCTCACAGTAGTGAAACCTTCCTGTCTTCCTTTGAGATGGATATGCGTCTCTTACATCTCAGGAGTGTCTTTCGCAAGGACCTGAAAGAAGCCGCTCCTTTGAAAGGTGAACATCAGGAAGGATAGGGTCTCTGTCTCCCAGTCTCTGCGGGAGGGCAGAATCCTAACTGCAGAAATTGCAAGGTTAGCAGGCACAGCTGGCCTATGAGTTTTCACTTGAGTCCCTGCTCTCTCCCTTCCCTACTCCCTCACTATCCCTTTAAAACACCCCATCATATCTGCACACGTGGAAATGGAGCTCAGTTCTTCTCCTTAATGTCAGCAGTGACTGAATAAAATCTGTTTTCACCACTTTAATTAATGTACAGCTTTGTTTATCTTTGACATCCCTCCTTCAAGATTCCAAAGTCTCATCCTATAACAAATTCCAGGATCTTGTCATTTAAATCAGGTCTAGATACAATGAGGCATTTAGTACTGTAGCTCTCAATTTGAAGAACTGTAAACTAAAAAGAACAAATCATTTTATGCATTCACACCCAAAACACAATGTCGGGGCAGACCGAGATAACTGCTGTACACACTCTGTGGGATGCATGCGACAGTCACTTGTTCAAAGCAATTCTGCAATTCAGCTGGACACAGGTCTGTTCTTTGGATAAGGCGCAGTCCGCCTCCCAGGAAGTTATTTGCTCTGATCCTTAGTCCCACATCTTGGATTCTTGGTTTCATCCCCTGGGCCAACTTTTTTTTTTTTTTTTTTCATAAGAAAGAGCCTATGTTTACTATACCAGGTAGACTTCTCTGCCTGCATCCTGCACGTAAAAAGCTGAGAAGGGTGGTATCCCAAGTCTTCTTTTTTTTTTTTCATCTTGTACCATCTTTGTCTCTTTTAGTCCAAACTGAGTCTAAAACTATCTTTAAAAACGTTGTGGATATTTTGTGTATCCATTTATAATCCACTCCATCAAACAAAACTCATATCCACAATTCTCTTAACGATAGGTCCTTCTCTTACTTTGGGCTTCTTACGAGGCAATTGTGGTGTAACGCCTTTAAGGTTCTTTGAAAGTCTACTGTTAAAGAGAGGCTAGAGATCCTTAGAAGGCCATTTATTTAATTGAAAGCGTTTATGAAATCTTTTTATCAAATCTTTCTGAGGTTCTAACAAAGGGTTTTACAGTTATACCTTTGCTTTATCTTTATCCCAAGATATATTTCTGATATCACCCTGGGTTTTATTTTTTCCTGAAGTCCTTTCTTACTTTGAAGAAAGAAAATTTGGACCCTAGGGACCTCCTGATTCCAGTCTGGCACGTAAGAAGCAGGGAAGTCACCACTCCATCCTAAAAATAAGTAAAAAGCTTAGCAAACTGAAAAACGACTGTATCTGGTACTATAATGTTGGATGCAAGTCATTATACATTTGTCCAAATCCATAAAAAGTGCAACAGCAAGAGTGAATCCTAATGTAAACTGTGGATTCTGGGTGATTATGATGTGTGAATGAAGGCTCATCAGTTGTAACAGATGTACCACTGTGATGGTGGATGCTGGTAATGGGGGAAGCTATGCATGAGGTATGTGGAAAATATCTGTACCTTCCACTCCATTTTGCTGTGATGATAAAACTGCTTTAAAAATAAAGTCTATTAGAAAAATTTGCTGAGAGAGGGGGTGAAAAATAGTTTTGTTTCTGAGGCTAGCAAGTCTTAACTCCATTATCCTTGCTCTAAACTTTGCTTGAAAATGTAAAGAGTTTCTTCTTTTTTCTTCTCTCTCCTCTGTCTTCTTATACCCAGCTAAAAGAACTCAGTGGGCACTCTCAATAACTGCCTGAAAATTTACTGAACCAAAGCCATTGATTAATATATGTAAATATTATATTTTTCACATCAGCACAGATAATAGTTTTGCTAAAATTTCTGTCACTACTTCACAAGGGTCCATTTATTTTCCACCCTCCAATAACAATTTCCTCCCTATCCTAACAGCCTTGACTTCCAATCTTTCTGAGACCCTTTTAGATGTGATGAAAGGTCTTCTCAAGTTCCTCCTTGTTTTAACTAACTTACTAACTTGCATAACTATAATTAAAGGAGCTTTCAGCCTATACCAGGTGCCCAGTTCCAAAACCAGTACTACATGTTCTAAGTTTTGCAATAGCACAACCCCACTTATGGTACTAAATTTATATTTTAAGTTTATAATAATTAACTTAGCAGCTTAAAATCATTATTTTTTCCTTTTTTTTTTTCTTTTTTTTTTTGCCACATGGCATGTGGTGTCTTGGTTCCCTGACCAGGGATTGAACCTGGGCCCTCGGCAGTGAAAGCCTGGAGTCTTAACCGGGGAAGTCCCAAAATAATTATTTTTTTATGGTCAAAGACTTTGCAAGACAGGAATGAAGACAGAGCTCAGTGAGATTTGTTGATCTCTGGTCCATCATGTCTAGGGCCTCTGATGGGAAGCTATAAGATCGGGAGTGACCATACAGCTGGGGACTAGAATGATCTGAAGGCTTGTTTACTCACATGGCTGGTGCCTTGGCTGGGAACGCTTGAATAACTGGGGTGCCAGTCAGTGTGCCTACACATGGCCTCTCTACGTGGCTTGCCTTCTTCACAGCCCAGCAACTTTAGTACTGCTGGACCTCTTACATGGCAGCTTGAATCTCCAAGTGTGAATATTCCAGGAGACAAGGTAGAAGTTGTGACATCTCTTATGATGAAGTTTTGGAAGTCACATAGCTACACTTCTACTGTACTCTTTTGGATGAAACTATGTCAAATCCACCCAGATTCCAGGGAGGGAAATTAGATCAATTATTAATAGAGGTCACATGTAGAGTAAGAAATATCATTATGGCCATATTTGGAAAAAATAACTCAATAATTCATCAATAAATTAGTCAAGTATGTGTTTAGTAGAAAATTAGCTTATTCATATCATACACACACACACACACACACACACACACACACACACACACACTCATCTACCACACACTTAGCATAATGTAAGTTGCCCTAAGATATGTATGAGATTTATGTTCAGATTGCCCTGAATAGATTTACAGTTTAGTTTGTATTTTCTTACATCAAACAGTCAAGGAAATTTTCAAGGAAAAAATATAATTATAACATATAATGATAATTTCAAGGCAGTAATCCACAGTAGCTAAGAGCATGAGCTTTGTGGTTCTACGTCTGTTATGAAGCTATGAAACTTTAATCAACTCATTCAGACTCACAAAGCTTCAGGGTTTCTTTTGAACAACTTTACTGACGTTATTTATATAGAGTAGACTGAACCCATTACAAGCATAAACTTTGATGAGTTCTGACACATATATATACCTATGAAACCAATGAAATTTATACTCAGTGAAACCAATGTCACAACCAAGATACAGAACGTTACTTTCTGCCTCCTAAATTTTCTTGTGCTTTCTTTCAATCCGTCCTTTCTTCCACCCCTGGCTCTTCAACACCTGGCTCTAAGCAACTACTGATCTACTTTCAACAACTATAGATTAGTTTGCATTTTCTAGAATTTTTAATAGATAAAATCTTACGTTTTATATATATATTTTTTTACATCAGGCTTCTTTTAGTTAGCATATTGATTCTTGAGGTTCATCAGTGTTATTGAGTGCATCCATATTTCTTTCCTTTTAATTATTGACTAGCATTCCATTGTATAGACATAACACATTTGTTTATCCACTAACTTACTGACAGACATTTGTGTTATTTCCAATTTTGGGTTATTATGAATAAAAATTGCATGAATGTTCATATACAAATTTGTGTGTAGATATATATTCTCATACTTTTCCATAAATATCTAGAAGTGGAAAGCCTGGATCATATGGTAGATGTATATTTAACTTTTTTAGAAAACTGACAGTTTTCTAAAGTGCTTGTATCATTTTTATATTCCCACTAAGCTGTGGATGAACATTCTAGTTGCACAAAATCTCAATTTTTGTACCTGTAAAATGGGAAATATATTGAATCTCAGGATCTTTGAGAAAACTATGTAAACTAATATAATCAAATTGCTAGCACAGGGCTGTGTGCACATAGGTGATCACTAGCTGGGGATTATTTGTTCAGTGAGACTGTATGTAATAATTTAATCTGAGATAGGAATTCAAAACAAGAAGGATGCAAATAAGATAGGATGAATCAGGAAGTCTTCAAGGAGAGCTGGGAATTGAAGTTGTTATTGAATACCATTACTATTAAAACAATGATTCAAATGGAAACACATGAAAAGACACAGCAATGATTTAAGCAGGAAGTTCAGAGAGTGAAGATAAGAGGGTCCAGGACTAAAATCCAAGAAACCCAACTTTTAGAGACAGAGGAGGAGGAGGATGAGCCAGCAAAAGAGGCCCAGAAGGAGTATCCAGTGAGGTAGCAGAAAAACCAGAAGAGATTTTTGTCAAAAGAGCTAAGATAGGTGAATATTTCAAGAGAGGATCAAACAATGAAAAGCTGAGTATGGTAGAGACAGGGAAGAACTCTTCTAATGTGGAAATTACTAATGACTGTACAAGAACAATTTCAGTGGAGATGTGGTGGAAGGCAGATTAGGGTATATTAATAGTGGAGGGATGAAGAAAAGGACCCAAAGTGTGTATGCAATAAAAGCCAACATGACCATGGAAGGGAACAGAGATCTGCTAGAACTGTGTGACTCTGAACCCAGCTTCCAAAGAGCCCTGGAAACCAGGGAAGGAGGTTATAATCGTGTTCGCTAGGCAATGAGAGAGCTATGATATTTTCCTGAGCAAGGGGATAATGAGGTGAAATGCTTGCGGTGTGTTAGTTTGGTCTACTTTTGACCTTGAGATGGAAGAAGAAGAAAATAGAGAATGTGGCCACTTAGGAGATAAATGCAGTAATCCAGGAATGTCACAAGGACCAGGAGTTGGTGGTGGTTTCAGGAATAATAAGGGAATAAAACTCAAGTGATATTTTCATGTACAGACTAAAAAACTCTGTTGATTGAGCAAATTTTATAGATAAAAATACAACTCTTCATGTCCTGGGAAAAGCCCCTATCACCAGAAGAAAAGCTGGTTGAAGGAAAAGCATATTACATATTTGTGTGGGAAGCTAAGACTGTTTTGTTAGTTTCTTTCCACCTCTGAAGACTTTCTAATGATCTGCTACATAAAAAAAAGCTGACCTTTGTGATTAAAAAACGTTAAATAGTCCTTTCCTCACTTCACTTCTGCCTTTGGTGTCACTCCCTTGAATAGCTCAGACAATTTAATCTGTTTTGGTTAATTAATTCTGGTTCAAAACACAAGGAGCAGTTGCTGCTCCCAATTAGTAAATCAGATAGACTATGAGCTATATGTTCTATTCTATGTCCAGGTATATTAGAATGTACAATAATGGACATTTACAAGCGCTCATGTGAAGCACCCAAGGTGCTTCCCAAATTGCCAAGGCAGTTTCCCTTGATACAAAAGACAGTTTAAAGTTAAGCTATACCTGGTCCAAATTTAATTAATTTGGGGTCCTATTTTCTCAAAGAAGAAATCAAGCACATTGAATACAAAACTGACACCTGAATAGGTAAAGACATGCTTTTTTTCTTTCCCTTTTAAATGTTAGTGAAATTAAGAAAAGATAATATTGGTGAACCTAAACATGCCCATAGCTATTCTGCCGCTGCTGCCGCTGCTGATAACAATGACGATGATGATGATGATGAAGATGATGACGACAACCATTATGATGATGGCAGTGGCGGCAGAGATGGATTTCAGAGCGATGGAATATAAGATTTAGGAATCCAGTGATGTTAAACAAATTGTATTGTCAGCAGTGTCTCACATTAATGGAGTCATTATCAGAAAATTGCATATAATTCCTGTTATTGCAAGTCCTCAGGATAATATGGCTGCTCTGCTAGGAGATTTAGAAGCTGCCTGCCCTGTGTAATTTTGGAAATTGCTCTAATCTAGCTCCTGTGGATACAGAGCTCAGAGCAGACCCATCACACGTGCTTGGGCTCCTCAGGACAGCGCTCTTTGAGGAAGTCACCTGCCTGTTTGGCAGCACAGGCTGGCTCTTGTCCTCTGATAATACATTCTCTCATTTATTTAGTGCGCCCAAGTCTCTTGCCTGCATTTAACAGTGCAGAAGAAGTAACATGCTCATTTTACTCTAATAATGCTTTAGAAAATTGTCCCATTTCAAAATTATAATGTCAAAAATTACCTGCCACCAGGTCTTTGGAAGGAGAATGGTCAGCCCTCACAGACTTCTTTCAAATGCCAGCACCAGGCTCTCTGACTCTGTTCGTCAGACACTGGGCTATGGCGGTCTCTTAAAATCTTTTTTTTTTTTTTCCTCTCTTTCTGAGATAGTATCTCCCGTTAGATAAATTCTGGTTGCAATATTTTACTATTTTTAATCTTCCAGGAGGGAGGCAGTAATGCCCTTCTCCCTGTCCTTCACACTGATTTGTCTTTGCTTCTCATTACAGAGAGTCTGCTTAAGTCGTGGTGCCTGCTGCCAGTTCTATTAAACTGCAGAAGGAACTGCCAGGTCACAATTTATGCTACAATATCATAAAATTAACTTTCATGCAGAAACCCTTTTTTCCATCTCTCTTATTCATTTTTATGCTTAAGAAATCCTGATGATTTCTGTTAGAAGGATTAGTTGTCTTTTTCTTTGGAATTGACAAATTGGGCAGAATTTTGGTCTTAAGAGCAAAAGAAAATAGAATAAGAGCTTAATTCAAATTTCCTTCCTAATGATTACCAAATTCTTCCTGCCTTATTGCACAAAATTTAAAATAGAAATGTGTGCTATGGAATCCGGTGGGGTGGGGGAAATGAGTCTTATTACTCAATGTGTCTATTACTCAATCTCGAATTGAAGATCTCCACCCCTTGTGTGCCTATTTCTTCCTGCTCCTTCAGGACCCTGTGGGAACTATTCCTCATTAACTGGGACCTGGGTGTCGTGCTCCTACTTCCTATTACATCCAGTGGAACCTGTGCTGAGTAGCATGTGTTCCCAACTGTCTTCCACTCCTCTCTTCTATCAGCCAGCAGGCTCAAAGCTGGTAATGCAACTTGGTAAGTCTAGGCCTTGAACTCCAAATGCACTCCATGATGTCTCCATGACATCTGCTGGGCCAAAACCTTGGACAGGGTTTGAGGAGTAAAAAATGGAAGATTTATGATTTTACTTTTCCTATAAGAACCTATTATTTTGCTCCTTAACAAATTTATACTCCCCCTTCTCCAGTTCCCTTTCTTCTTAATCAAATAAAATATTCTCTTGCTGGATACAGGATGTAAAAGTAAGTATGCTGTTGTCATCAAAGGGCTTTCAAGGAAGAAAATCCTTTTCTGATATTACAGATATCAGTAAAAACAAAATACTTGTTCTTATAGCCAATCATAATATTTCAACCTTAGAGGTACTCCTCAGCTATGAACAAAAATTTATAATTTAATTTGACAAATTTTTGTACAGATATTTTCTGATATTACAGGGTAGAGTGGAATAGGGAAACCTAATCTAAGTTGTCGTCTTTACAGTTAGCATTTATTTCTTTCTAATACAAGAAGAATGTTTTATAATGAATAATGACTATTGCAAAACGGATATCATATTTCCATATTGTATCATTCTATTTATTTTTTCTGAATTGTGGAAGAAGAATATCTACATATAAAAATATTAAATGGAATACTGTTACAATTGTGAGTGTTTCACACTGAAGGTTGTCTTGGGAAGCAAACTTTTAAATTACCCAGAGTCTAAAAATATAGCTGAATGTGATACAGTTGCTAACCTGCTTGGAAGAGAACATTCTGTAATGTTATGAGAAAAGTACACAAGACATTTACCCCATAACCATGAAGGACCTTTGGACACTAACCACATGACTATTCTCGTTAGCATAACATCCCATTTAGCTAATCTCTGCTGAGCTTTCATTCGTAGTTTATGTACAAAAGAAAAGCATGCAAAATAAACTGACTAGGAAGGAAGTGAGTGTGAGATGTCAATGAGCGTAAAAACCCTGGCACCTACTAGTTAAGTATGTGACCCCAACTTAAAAAAACGTAGCAAGTGAGCATTATATAGAGTTCTCAGAAAGAACTGCTTGAATCAATCCTGTGCCATTCTTACCAACTAGATAAACATTTCCCTGAGCTGGGCTTTGATCTAATGGGGGGGTCTCAAAAAAAGACAATGACTTGCACTAGGTGGCATGACTGTAGCTATTGAAAAACAGACATAGGTAATATCTCATTAATTTAAGTGTTTCTGAACAGGTTCTAAATCTGGTGTGAATTATAAAGACTCTACTGCAGTTTGAAGCCAGAAAATAAATACGTTTTCTGCCAAATGCACTTAAATAGTGAATTGCCAGTTATTTAAATTATAGGTCCATGCTAAATTTATCCATTCCTTTAATATAATGAAGATGGCAAGGCTACCTGAGAGCACGTAGCAGAAGCGATATGAGTCTTTCTTCCATTTACCACCACTGTGTTGCAGCCACAGGCTATAATTGTGTCATTTTAGGACAGGGGAGGAGACATATGACTAAGTGCATGCTGAGCTCATTCTCAAGTCTAGATAATAAGTGATCATTACACAAAAAAAGTTGTCTCTTTCTGACCTCCATAGGTATATCTTGGCAACTGAAGCAACTTATAAACTTCAGTCCAGGATATATAAATATGCACGGGATCCCTGGTGGCGCAGTGGTTAAGAATCCGCCTACCAACGCAGAGGACACTGGTTCGAGCCCTGGTCCAGGAAGATCCCACATGCTGAGAAGCAACTAAGCCCGTGCGCCGCAACTACTGAGCCTGCGCTCTAGAGCCTGCGAGCCACAACTACTGAAGCCCACGCGCCTAGAGCCCGTGCTCCCGCCTCAAGAGAAGCCACCGCAATGAGAAGCCCGCGCACAACAAAGAGTAGCCCTCGCTGGCTGCAACTAGAGAAAGCCCGTGGGCAGCAACAAAGACCCAATGCAGCCAAAAATAAATAAAAATAAAATAAATTAAATAAATAAATAAATAAATATGCATGGGTGTTTGTGCCTCTGTATATGTGTGTATCTCACAAACAATATCATAGTCTTGACTGGTTATCTGTACTTCACCCATGCGTGTATTTCCTTTTCTTGTACATTGGTTCTTTTCAGTGTTGTTCCTGTGGCTTTAAAGGGCTGCCTTTCCCTTTTCTCCATTTAAAAATCTCACTAATTCTTTAAGCTTTACATAAATACCAGTTGTTTCATGCAGCTTTTTAGACACTCCCTGGCCCATTAAATTGTTCCTAATTAGAAACTCCCATAGCCTCCCGTATGTTCCTCTCCTGGAGAACAGGGTTCATTCCGCTTTGTATCAAAGTTACTTTTTTAAAAAAAAATACACCTATTCTCATAAATACACAATCAGTCCAAGGAATGCAGGGTCCAGAACTTACTCATCTTTGTATTTTAGCTCACATAATGACATGCATATCCTAAATCCAAATTATATGCATATTAGAATTAAACTGTATTAAACTTTGGTTATTTTCCCCGTGAAGAAAGAACATTAATGAATCTATTAAAGACTTTGCAATCTCAAGACTTGCAAAATAAGGAATTACTACTTATACAAGGTCTATCTAAATCACAGTCATTGAGGACAAAGTGTGTTTCATCAGCCTGATAGACCAAAGTGAACATACAAGCTGTCATGTACTGGGGACACATTTTAAAATTCTGATTTTAAACATTAACTCAGAGACTAGATAGGCCAACAGAAATAAAGTCTGAGTTTGCTCATCAATGGTTTTGGTGAAAGACTTGCCTTATCAGCTGTCTGACACAAATTTGTTGGGTGGTCTTCGGCAATTCATGTCTTATCTTTAGACTTCAACTTCCTTGATTTATTATTTTTTCTGACATCATTACAATGCCTTGTTTCACTTAATCAAAATGGTAGAAAAATCCTAAACCAGAAGAGGAAATATGCATTTTGTCCCATTTCACCATGGGCAGACTGTGTCATCTGGGGTAAGCCCTTTGCACTCTCCAGGATGCTCTGGAATCTGAGGTTATTAAACTAACATGTATCAGTGCACCCATTGTTCATCACAGGATGAGCCTCTCATGATATAATTTCTGAAGGTCAACTGATTCCAGTGAAGGACTAATGCCCTGGATAGATAGTCTATTTCATGTTTACTTCCTTGAGAATATATATGTCCCTACCTAGCCAAAAATTATTTTAAATTTTTTAAAAAGTGAGTTTTTTCAGGGCCCTGACCAACCGTGAACAATGATTGACCTCACCAGCATGTTATCCAGGACACAATGCATGATGGTTCCTTTCATGTGTCAGTTTGCTTGGTCCAGCAGGTGCCATGATTAAGCATTCTTTCTCAGTGTGTCTGAGGGTGTTCCCAGATGAGATGAGCATTTGAATCAGTGGACTCCTTAAAGTAGATTACCCTGCCCAGTACTGATTAGCATCATCCAATCCCTTGAGGACCTGAGGGGCTAGGAAGGAGGAATTTGCCTTTTTTGCTTCCTACCTGCCTGTTGAGCTGGAACAGCTGTCTTCCCCTATCCTTAGACTGAGACTTACATCATGGGTTCCCCTGGTTCTTAGGCCTTCAGATGCTGACCAGATGTGCACCACCAGCTTGCAGATGGCAGATCATGGTACTTCTCAACCTCCATAATTGTGTAAGCCAATTCCTCAACAGGAGATAGATTAGATAGATAGATAGATAGATAGATAGATAGATAGATAGATAGATAAAATCTCCTTGGTACTATTTCTCTGGAGAAACCTGACTAATACACTCTAAGACATAAATGAAAAGCTGAATTTCCAAACAGGGCTCAGTTGGGAAAATGTTAGCTTATTAGAATCACAGACATAAGGCCACTGATTCCTCTATATCACCTGCTCTTTCAATATCTCCTTCTCATTCATACACACAGTCATGTGAAAAAATGCCTACTCTTATCATCTGTCATTCCTAGTCATTTATTCACCAAAAGAAAGATTCCTCTTCATCCCTCAGTACTTCTACCTGAAAACACGTAACTCCTCCACAGTTTTTTGCATAAAAACTACTGGGTTTTAGAGTAGAAAATCCTCCTGTTTCCTGCAAAAATCAGAGGGCTGATTTCAAACAGCGTAACAGCGACTTCATTTTATTAATTAATTCATCAATGGGATAAAACTTGTCATTTTAACTTGTTTCTGAGATTCCAATCAAAGCCTAATTAGCATAAACATTTCAACATGTGTCCTATATTAGCAGCAGCCATCAGGAAATGAAGACTTCCAGCATGCAGGGGTGAGGAGGCTGAAAAGGTCATCCTTGTAGCCATTGGATATGTTTTCGTTAAAAATGAGCATCCAAGAAAATGTTACAATTTGATGAATTCTAACAGCAGCCCTTTGTACAGGCTTGATGAATCAGTAAATTTGCAAACTTTTACTCTACCAGCAGGGAAGCCTTTGTAATAGTCAGACCTGTCCAAAGATGATGTGAGCTACTCTAGGGAGAGTGAGATTCCTGACATGGAAAGTACTTATAAACTAGCCTAAGACGCAGGAGCAAGCCTGATAATCCCAGTTGGAAAACTGTAGTGGATATAGATGACAGTTGAAGAAGAGAGAATAAATTCTGTCTTTGAGGAGCTTTCCCAAGGTCAATTGGCCATAGCAGAATTCAGCTAGATGTTGGAGGCTCTATCTAGTTCAACTACATTGAACTATCACCATTCCAAGCACCGAAAAGACCCTAGGGATATGAAACTTTGCTGACTTGAGGTAGGTTAGATAATTAACACCTTGCCTCATAGCCAATACAGACTTGCAGGAATATTCAATAGATTGGATACCTGGGAAGAGCACAGGTTTGAAGAATAATACTTGCCCAAAGAATGGTAGAGAGAAGGACCTATATGCCAACTTCCCAATTTTATCAAGACCCAGACTAGGCTTCCAGATACCATGTCACAAAATGCCAAACAGTCTGGCTGCTAGCAAAGAAGCATGAGAAGTACAATTCTCCAAGTCAGCAGACATCCCAGCTCTGCCTTTTCAAGGTAAAACCAAAGGAGTGCTGGACACTTGGCTCCCAGCTCTGCCCTGCATTTGTAACAATGGTGTCTTGACTACCTTCCCTTCCTCAACTCTCTGGTCACCCCCTTTCTCTCATGGCTTTAGATAAATCTGAAAGAAAAATTCTTCCCTCCTTTACCATCTCCCCAGCCTGGGCTGTGGCTACCAACTTCACAGTTTTTCCTCCGAGCAATGACAGGTTACCTCAGGTTCATTTCTGAGTTTGATGACCTCAATTGCTGCCCATTTCCTATCTATGTTGATGCAGAATTGTCTATTTTTATTTGAAGTTTTTAGAAACATGGAAGAGAAGGCTGAGCCTTTTCCTTCAAATAACTGCTTCGACAGCTTTATGGATGGCTAGTTAGTTTCTTCCTGACCTCCCTGAGAGGTCCCATCAGCTCTAACCCAGTTTCCTCTAAATTCTATATTCCTGGCTCTGGGACAGCAGCAGACAGTTGTATCTTGCTCCACAATCCATAATTCTCAACTTCAAAGTTCAGTGCCAAATAAGATCGCACACTGTTGGATAACCTTTTGTACCAGCCCTTCAGCAGTAATTAAATCCTGCTCATTCCAAGCTGCCTGGAGAAAACCTAGGCCCTCTGCTTGTTGTCAAGTGCAAAAACAAAGCAAAACAAAATACAAAAACAAAGAGCAGCCACACAAGCATCGGAGATTTCCTCTCCATTAACTGCAAAGGCAGGGCACAGAGAAAGGCCTCTGGGTGAGAAAGAAGGAGGTGGCTGAGTTAAAGGGGATGTGTCAGAGCCCTTTGAGGGGCTTCTGCTAGAGCACAAGTGAGAGCAAAGTCTTAGTCTGTAAGTGGCAGGCCGATAAATCCTTTAAAAACCTTAAGGAGGCATGACTAGTCGGATCATGTGAACCGGGGACACTGTGTGAGGCCCTGAGGTGACAAGTAATCAGTGCATGGAGCTTCCCAACTATTAAGGAACAGACAGGACTTACTGAGCTACTAGTGTGTACCTCGGAGGTCATTATCGTACCAACCATACACTGAACACTTACTATAGGATTTACTTACATGATATATAATCTTAATTGCATGCCTGGATCTATTTCTGTTTTACAAATAAAGAAACAGACTTAGACTATTTAAGAGACTTATCCAAAATTTATAAATAGTAGAGCTGGGATTTGAACCTGTTTCTTAAGTGAAGTAAGTCAGAGAAAGACAAATATCATATATCACTTACATGTAGGATCTAAAATATGACACAAATGAAGTTATTTACAAAACAGAAACAGACTCACATACATAGAAAACAAACTTAAGGTTACCAAAGGGGGAAGGAGGGAGAGGATAAATTAGGAGTTTGGGATTAGCAGATACAAACTACTCTATGAAATAGATAAACAAGAAGGACACACTGTATAGCACAGGGAACTATATTCAATATCCTGTAATAAACCATAATGGAAAAGAGTATGAAACAATATATATGTAAAACTGAATCGCTTTGCTATGCACCAGAAACTAACACAACATTGTAAATCAACTATACTTCAATGAAAAAAAAAAAAAATTTTTTTTTTAAAGTCTATGCTCTCTCTACCATGCCATGTTCCTGCACCCTACCCAAGGACCATCCTTTCTGTAGGCATCTATGTTGAACACTCACTCTCACAGGAAAATACTACTCAGTGGTTTGCCAAACACTGGCTAACACCTACCACACTGAAGTTGACAAAAGTCTGTTCAACCAGACATTGTCCTTATCCCCACCATGGCGCATCTCTGTAACCACCGCAAAAGGGAGGTTCTGGGAAATGAAAGACACACAAGAGCTCTCAGAAGCTGGCAATCAAGTTGGGATGATGTGCAAAGATTCACAGAGAGAATAACACCACCCTAGGACAAAGAGATCAACACAAGAGATGTTGGACTGAGTGACTACAAGTTCTTGGTTAAGTGCCCAGGAGAAGGAGACCAGTTTGAGTTAGAGGTTAGAGTGTCCAGGGAATGACGCATGGATGAGAATCTTTGAACAGGTCTCTGAAAGTTGGTTATTATTTGGGGAGACAGAGAGAAAGTGATAGAATCTTCAGAATATTAAGAGCCACAAAGGTCAGATGGCAGAAGTGGAAAAAATCATGGTGTTTTCAAGGACATTCACATGGTGTGAGGACATTCCTCTGGCTGAAATAAGTTGTTAATGCTTTAGGACTAACGAAAGAGACAGTCCAAAAAGTAATGATCCACCTAAAGCAGAGATCTCATTATCTTAATTGTACAGTCCATCAGTACAAAGAATTTAGCTGGTGCCCCGAGAATATGTACATTTGTTCACATCTAAATTATACATATGCATTACTGTCCAAATAGACTATTATGTAAAGTGAATATGTCAGAATATTTTAAAGGATAAGATAAATAACCATAATTATAAGTTCTAATATTTATTTTTTTCATTGAATGGATTTTGGGGGTATGCATGCTCTATTTTAGAGCTAAATTCCTGCCCACATCCTTTTTATTTCCCCAGTTTTACTGAGGTATAGTTGACAAGTAAAAATTGTACATATGTAAGGTGTGCAACATGATGTTTTGATATACATTGTGAAATGGTTACCACAATCAAGGTAATTAATATATTCATCACCTCACATAGTTCCCTTGTTAAGTGTGTATGTGGTGAGAACACTTAAGATCTACTCTCTTATCAAATTTCAAGTATGCAATACAGGATAAGTATAGTCACCGTGCTGTACATTAGATCTCTGGAAATCATTCATTCTACATAACTAAAATTTTGTACAGTTTGAGCAACCAACATCTCTTCATTTTCTCCCACACCTCTTCTTCTAGCAACCACCATTCTACTCTCTGCTTTTATGAGTTTGACTTTTAAAATTTCCACATATAAGTGAGATCATGCAGTATTTATCTTTCTGTGCCTGGCTTATTTCAATTAGCATAATGTCCCCCAGGTTCATCAATGTGTTCACAAATGGCAGGATTTCCTTCTTTCTTAAGGCAGCAAAATGTTTCTTTGTGTGTGTGTGTATTTCTGTACCATATATTTTTAACCATTCATCCACTGACAAGCACTTAGGTAGTTTCCACATCTTGGCTATGGTGAATAATACTGCAGTGAACTGTTCAAGATCCTGATTTCACTTCCTTTGACTATATACACAGAAGTGGGATTACTGGATCATAAGATAGTTCTAATTTTACTTTTTGAGGAAACTCCATATTGTATTGCATAATAGCTACACCAATTTACATTCAATTGTGTACCAACAAGGTGTAAGGGGGTCTCTTTACTCTACATCCTCACCAAAACTGGATATCTTTTGTCTTTTTGTTTTCTTTAACATCTTTATTGGAGTATAATTGCTTTACAATGGTGTGTTGTTTCAGCTTTATAACAAAGTGAATCAGCTATAAATATACATATAGACCCATATCCCCTCCCTCTTGCGTCTCCCTCCCACCCTACCTATCCCACCCCTCTAGGTGGTCACAAAGCACAGAGCTGATCTCCCTCTGCTATGTGGCTGCTTCCCACTAGCTATCTGTTTTACATTTGGTAGTGTATATATGTCCAGGCCATTCTCTCACTTCGTCCCAGCTTACCCTTTGTCCTCCACGTGTCCTCAAGTCCATTCTCTACTTCTGTGTCTTTATTCCTGTCCTGCCCCTAGGTTCTTCAAAACCTTTTTTTTGGTTCCATAAAAATTTTTTTCAGGTAGACTTCCTATTTCCTCTTCATTTGTTTGGTCTAGTGGGTTTTTACCTGCTTCTTCATCTGCTGTGTGTTTCTCTGTCTTCTCATTTTGCTTAAATTACTGTGTTTGGGGTCTCCTTTTCACAGGCTGCAGGTTCATAGTTCCCGTTGTTTTTGGTGTCTGCCCCCAGTGGCTAAGGTTGGTTCAGTGGGTTGTGTAGGCTTCCTGGTGGAGGAAACTGGTGCCTGTTTTCTAGTGTATGAGGCTGGATCTTGTCTTTCTGGTGGGCAAGAGCACGTCTGGTGGTGTGTTCTGGGGTGTCTGTGACCTTAGTATGATTTTAGGCAGCCTCTCTGCTAATGGGTGGGATTGTGTTCCTGTCTTGCTAGTTGTTTGGCATAGGGTGTCCAGCACTGTAGCTTGCTGGTTGTTGAGTGGACCTGGGTCTTAGCGTTGAGATGGAGATCTCTGGAAGAGGTTTCACTGTGTGATATTACATGGAGCTGGGAAGTCTCTGCTGGAGCAATGTCCTGAAATCGGCTCTCACACCTCAGCGGCACAGGCCTGACACCCGGCCGGAACACCAAGACCCTGTCAGCCACACAGCTCAGAAGAAAAAGGAGAACAAAAGAAAGAAAGAAAGAAAAAAATAAAATAACAAGAAATAAACTTATTAAATTAAAAAAAAATTTTTAATTATTTTTAAAAAATTAAAAATAAAATAAAGAAAAAAGAAAGGAAGAAAGAAGAAGACAACAAAACCAAAAACAAATCCACCATTGGTAACAAGCCTCAGCTCCCAGCCCCCACCTGTCCCAGCGAGTGAGCAGACAAGCCTCTCAGGCTGGTGAGTGCTGGTCGGCACCGATCCTCTGTGCGGGAATCTCGCAGCTTTGCCCTCTGCGCCACTGTTCCTGCGCTCTCCTCTGTGGCTCTGAAGATTCCCCCCCGCCCACCCCCCCCCACCCCCCACCCCCCACCCCGTCTCCGCCAGTGAAGGGGCTTCCTAGTGTGTGGAAACTTTTCCTCCTTCACAGCTCCCTCCCAGAGGTGCAGGTCCCGTCCCTATTCTTTTGTCTCTGTTTTTTCTTTTTTCTTTTACCCTACCCAGGTACGTGGAGAGTTTGTTGCCTTTTCGGAAGTCTGAGGTCTTCTGCAAGTGTTCAGTAGGTGTTCTGTAGGAGTTGTTCCACATGTAGATGTATTTCTGATGTATTTGTGGGGAGGAGTGTGATCTCCACGTCTTACTCATCCACCATCTTCGAGGTCTATTTTTTGTCTTTTTATAATAGCCATTCTACAGGTGTGAGGTAATATCTCATTCCAGTTTCGAATTGCATTTCCCCAATAGTCAGTGATGTGAATACCTTTGGACATTTTATATCTTCTTTTGAGAAATGTATATTCTGGTCCTTTGCCCATTTTTAAATTGGGCTGGTTATTTATTTATTTACTTACTTACTTACAGTTTGCAATTACTTTCACCCACTCCATAGGTTATCTGTCATCTAGTGATTGTTTCCTTTGCTGTGTAGAAGCTTTTCAATTTTATTCAATCTTGTTTATTTTGGCTCTTGCTGCCTGTGTTTACAGGTCATATCAAAGGAAAAAAAAAAAATATTGCCCAGACCAATGTCAAGAGATTTTTCTCTATGCTTTCTTCTAGTAGTTTTAGAGATTCAAGTCTTATGTTTAAGGCTTTAATCGATTTTGAGTTGATTTTTATTTATGGTGTCAGATAAGCATTCAATTTCATTCTTCTTCATATAGATATCCAGTTTTCCCAGCACCATTTAATAAAGAGACCAGCTTTCCCGAGTGTATGTTTCTGGCACCCTTGTCAAAGATCAGTTGACCATAAATCCAGGGATTTCTTTCTGGGCTCTCTATTCCATTCCATTTGTCTATGCAATATCTTATGAAATCAGGAAGTGGGATCCCTCCAGTTTTCCTTTCTCAAGATTGTTTGTCTATTCAGAGCCTTTGTGGCTCCACATGAATTTTAGAATAATTTTTTCTATTTATGTTAAAAATATCATGGAATTTGTGTAGGAATTACACTGAATCTGTAGATCTCTTTAGGAAGTATAGGCATTTTAACAACATAAATTCTTCCAACCTATAAACAGGCAATGATTTTTTCATTTATTTGTGTCTTCTTCAATTTTTTTCATCAATGTTTTATAATATTCAGTGTACAGATCTTTCACCTCTTTGGTTAAATTTATTTGTAATTATTTTACTCTTTTTGTTGTTATTATTGAATGGGATTGTTTTCTTAATTTCTTTTTCAGATAATTTGTTGTTAGTGCAGAGAAACAGAGCTGATTTTTGTATGTTGATTTTGTGTCCTGAAACTTTACTAAATTTATTAGTTCTAGCAGGTTTTTGGTGAAGTATTTAGGGTGTTATATATATATAAGATCATTTCATCTGCAAACAGAGACAATTTTACTTCTTCCTTTCTGATTTGGATGACTTTCATTTCTTTTTCTTGCCTAATTGTTCTGGCTAGGACTTGCAGTATTATGTTGAATAGGAGTGAAAAGAGTGGACACCCTTGTCTTGTTCCTGATCTCAGAGGAAAAGCTTTCAGCTTTTCATCACTGGGTATGATGTTAGCTGTGGGCTTGTCAGATATGTCCCTTATTATGTTGAGGTACATTCCTTCTATACCTAATTTGTTGAGAGGTTTTTTTTTTTTTTTGGATCATGAATGGTTGTTGAATTTTGTCAAATGCTTCCTCTACATCTATTGAGATAAAAATGTAATTTTTAATCCTTCATTCTGTTAAGGTGGTGTATTAAGTTTATTGATTTGTGTATGTTGAACCATCCCTGTATCCCAGGAACAAATACCACTTGAGCATGGTGTTTGATCCTTTTACTGTGATGTTGAATTTAGATTGCAAGTGTTTTTTTTTTTTTGAAGATTTTTGCATTTATATTCATCAGAGATATTGGCCTGAGGTGTTTTATCTAGATTTGGTATCAGGGTAATGTTGGCCTCATATAATAAGTTTGGAAGTGTTCCCTTCTTTTCAATTTTTTGGAAGAGTTTGAGAAGGACTGTCTTTAATTCTCCTTTAAATGTTTGGTAAAATTCAGCATTGAAGCCATATAGTCCTAGGTTTTTTCTTTGTTGGGAGATTTTTGATTACTGGTTCAATCTCCTTACTCATTACTGGTCTGTTAAGATTTTATATTTCTTAATGATTCAGTCTTGGTACGTTGTATGTTTCTAGGGATTTAGCCATTTCTTCTAGGTTATCCACTTTTTGATGTATAATTATTCATAGTAGTCTTGTATGATTTTTGTATTTCTGTGGTATCAGCTGTAGTTTCCTCTTTCAATTATAATTTTATTTATTTGAGTCGTTTCTCTTTTTTTCTTGGTTAGTCAAGCTAAATGTTTGTCAGTTTTGTTTATCTTTATTTTAAAAAAAACCTCATAATTTCATGGATCTTTTTTATTGTGTTTCCAGACTCTATTTCATTTATTTTGGCTTTAATCTTTATTATTGCCTTCTTTCTGATAACCTTGGGCTTATTTGTTCTTTTTCTAGTTCTCTGAGGTATAAAGTTAGATTGCTATTTGAAATCTTTCTTTTTTTTAACATAGCCATTTATCACTATATATTTCCCTCTTAGTACTACTTTTGCTGCTTCCCATAAATTTTGGTACATTGTGTTTCCATTTTCATTTGTTATAAGGAATTTTTTACTTCACTTTTGATTTCTTCTTTGACTCATGGGTCCTTCAGGAGTGTGTTCTTTAATTTACTCATATTTGTTTATTTTCCAATTTTCCTCCTGTTGTTAACATCTAGTTTCATACCACTTTGGTCAGAAAACATGCTTGACATGATGTCAATCTTCTTATATCTGTTAAGACTTGTTTTTTATCTCTTCTCCTAATACCATTAAGTTTTATAAGGGCAGAGAACTTGTTAAACATGAATTGATAAGTCCTCCCACATAGAGCTAAATGTTATTTAGAAAGCTAGAGTTTATTCAAATATGTTGTGTGATTGGGAATATTTAACCCTAAGGAGTTAAGTAAAAACTAAAGAGATAAAGAGTTGAGTAAAAAATTAAAAATGCATGGGGACAGCAATATATTACTTCATCTGAGGGTACACAGTCCAGGCTTAAAAAGAACTGGCAATAGAAAATATGCTTCTGGCGATATGAGAGGGAAGTCTCCCCAAAGTGAACACATCAGCATCCCACCAAGCCCCCACCTCCAGGGTAGCTGCAAAACCTAGGGCCTATGGGATTTTCACACAAAACCATCAATTCCACAAGAGATCAAGAAAGAAGCCAGACTGACTCACAAGAGGGCATCCTACAATGACAGACAGGGGATTTTACCAGCGATCAGAAAAAATAACAGTCTTAGATGATAGCTCTGAAATCTCAATGAATTAGATAAAGCACCTTGGGAGGTCAAATCGATGACCTTGATCTAGATCCATCTTAGAATAACCCAGTTACTGAAAAATTAACAAGGTTGCATGTACACACTAGCATACTTTTAAGTAGTAGAGGTCTGAGTAGGAGAAACAGAAAAGTATTATTAAAACCTTATATAGTAAACAATATTTGACAAAATATAAGCCACAAAATTCAAATTAATGTGGATAATGATATACAGTTCTTTTGCAGTTATTTCTTAGCCTTACAATGATTTAAAAGAATTGGGTATTCCTGTTTTTATGTATTACATTTGGATTGTCTTTGTGTGTTTTGTAAAAGACTAATTCAGAACAATCTCAATTTTTGTTTTTGCATGGATTACAACTTGTAACCGTTAGTTATAATTTCATTTAGACCACTGATAAAATCTCTTCCTTGGTTTCTGTTTCCAATACTTGCCCCTTAAAACAATTCAAGTGTTGTTTTAGAATCAGGGTCAACTTATTCATTAGGCTCAAAGGAAAAATGTTTAAGCTCACATTACTTTTAGGGGCCCAGGGAAACAGTTTAATTTCCTTTGAAATCAGAATTTTAAAAAATGAACTTTTAGGTCAAAGAAGATGTCTTAATGTATAATATTAATATGTTCGCCTTTATACCAATGCAGTCATAAAATATAAATTTAAAAATTTTTAATTTTTAAACAAAATTTTTAACAGAAGAAAATGCCCATAAGGCAAAAGTGCCTAGAACTCAAGAAATTCATAATATGGTTCTGTTCCGAAGGAATCTTTCTGAAATCAAAATCGTATCTCTGCCACTCCACTATTCTGAGGCCTTAGAGTTTTATTTGCTGATAGTGGATACAAAAGGCAAATATAACACATCTTAGAATCTGGTCCCTACCAGACTTTTCGGCATCATCTTGCACAAGACGTCATCCCAAATTGTGCCTGGATATTAGCTGTATGAATCTACTCTCAGCTCTATTCCCCTAAGTCGCTGCCTCCTCCTCTCAACTCTAGATGTTTCCCTCAATAAATGTAACACAGCTTTTTCTGGATGCCATTATCATTCGGATAATATGAAGAGAAAGGCTATTTACCAAGTTTTCCACTCAAAGGAAATATTTCTCTCTCAATTTTTATCAAAGTTCTGCCTCTATGCAAATTCCACAGAAAATGCCATCTCCTCTGAGAAGTCTCCCCAGATTCCCCTCCATAGCATGATCTTTCTATCTGTTGTATTCTTTTTGCCACCCTCTTCATGAACTCTTAGATTGTACACAGCTTAATCATTCCCCTTACATAATTTAATATTGAGCACATGTCACTGTTCCACTGGTATAAGAGTCAGAAGTACAATTTCCCCTCTAGATTGTAGCTATTAGAGGGCAGGGGACATACTCTTTTTCATTTTCCTTCCCTTATTTAACCCTCCACAGTGTCTTATTACATATGCTCATTGTAAGTGCTCAATGTGTTCCTTATAGTTAAATGCAACATAGGTGATATTTGCAGTATTTCATCAGCATTACCCGCCTAAAGCTGTTTTACTCAATGGAGAGGCAACTACTTTGTGGCCAGGACAATGTTCTCTCATCTCTGATAGTTCCTGCACTTCTGTGTTTGTTACAACAGCATATTTTAATAGACAAATTACTGGACCGAGTGTCAAGAGTCCATGTTTCTACTCTTTACTTTTAAATTAGCTAAAGGCATCTTATATCACTTTCTCTCTCTGGGATTATTTCCTCCTCTAGAGAAGCAAGGGATGGGCAATAACGGATCTCAGGGAACCTCTGGCTCTGGCATTCTACAGTTTTACGACCTACTGATGCTAGTTCTAACATGATCAAATATGAATTAGGACTAAGGGCTTCCACAAGATACAAGAAGGGAATACATTTCATGTGCCTGCTGACAACTCTACCCGAGCAGGCTGGTAGTGATGTGAGCCTTCAGGTACAGTCCAAGAACCATGGCAAGTTCCCACCAGTGGGTAAAGCTCATTCTACCTCTCAGTGTGCCTAGCCCTTAAGTTATTTTTACTTCTAAGTGTAAGGAACATGAGTTCCTAATCTCCTTGGGCACTGAGATCAGTGTAAGAGGACACGAAATGAGAATTCGCCAAACAAAGCAATAGTTTTTCATCTCTCACCAAAGACAGAAACAAGGTCCTATTAAAACTCACGCACAGTGCATGAAATAACTACATGGCCAGTGAGAAGGACTGTTAAAGGGCCTCCTTTTGCTTGCTTTAAATCTGTATTTTCAATTGAACTTTAGAGATTTTCTTTGTTCTATTCCTTTTGCTTCAGTAACACCAAAAGAGAGACAGCTGGGGACCACAGGGACTAAGACAGTTTGGAAGAATATTTTCTAGTAAGCCCCCAGAGTGGAAATTTGTACGGTTAATCTTTTAGAGAACCTTGTGGTTCTCTGAATTTGCGTTGGTTTTACTCACATTTTCCAGACGTTTACTGCCAACCCAGCGTCACCAGCCTGAGCTAACTCAGATCCCATGGGTTTGCTGTCCTAAATTTTCTAACCAAAGAAAAACCCTAGTTGCTATCCATAGCCATGGGTTTTTAAGGCTAAGTTGAAGATGCCCTGATTCATCCATAATCTTCATTCTTGCTCTCTTGAGAGGACTAAACACAGCACGGCAGACAAGTCTGACCTGGAGTCACCAACAGCCTCAAATTGTGACCAAACCTGTAATTGGAATCTCTTTAACCATTTGCTAACCCGAATACTAACTAGGAAATAATTATTTAGCACCTACTACAGGTAAGACCTTTACCATGCATTTTACATTCGTTAGCTCATTTAACATATACAATCACACTACAGAATAATTGTTAATTTTATCATTTTAAAAATGAAAAAGCTGAAGACCAGAGCAATGACCTCTCTGTAACCACATAGCCAGGAGGGGGAGGGGCAGTGCCCGGCAACAACCCTATTGTGACCCCAGGGCATCCTATCCACAGGTACCTCTATTATTACCCCATTAGCTGCTGCCTCCCACAAGTAGGATCATATGTTTTCTTCTTTGCACTTACAGTGGCTAACACAGGGCCTTTCATGGAACTGCTGCTGTTTGTTTTAGTCTCTGTGTGGACTTGAGAAAGGAGATACAGGTGGGGCTGGGGCCATCAAAGAAGGCTTCCTGAATGTGTGGGGAGGGGAGGAGGTATAGATGTGTCTAGAAGAATGGATGCGTTTGGGTTGACCAACTTAAGCTGCCCAGCATTTATTTCCACAAGGGGAAGTTTGCCTGGGCAAAGGCACAGGGGACTGAAGGCATGTAACATGACTGCGTGTGAACTAGGATGGTGCCGTTAGCCAATACTGGATATAAGAAATGAGAAATTACTGACTGATGTGATTAGCCTGGGCTCAGATATACTTCCTCTTTGAAGGTCTAGGTTCTGGTCTTGCAATTTCTCAAGCTTGCCCAAGGGCAATGATTGGTCTCACCCACACACCTCCTCCCATTTTCCATTCCCACTAAAGAGAGAAAGCTTAACTTTAAGGTGAGCTCTTTGCCTTTGATATTCTGACAAGAAATGTACATTGCTGTTTGCCAAACCTACCCCACTGAACTGCCCTTATTCTTGGAAGAAAATAAAAAGGAAACAGAGGACGTCAGGAAGGGGCTGATTTCTGGCACAGTTGCTCATTTAGAAAAGTCATTTCAAATTGCACGAGGTGCTTCAATTGCCCTAATTTCCTGAAATTAATTCTAAATTTTATGGGTACAATTTGTTTCCCTAAGTCTCTAATTATGCTTTTAACATTCAATCTTTCAAACTCAAGCCATTAGTGACTTAATATGGTGTTATCAGGAGATAAAGTAGAGTTAGGAGTGTGGGTGGGAATTGCAAGAGCAGAAGTTGCACCTGTGCTTGTGATGGTTTGAAATTGATGTCCCCTGGAGGAAAGCTAAAAGAAAAATCTAATAAGTCACCAAAACAGACTAAAGTAAAGTCTGAAAATTAGTATTTAAGGTATTAGGACAAGGGGCTAGGAAGGGCTTGAGAGGTAATCACAAAGTTCCATTTAAACTTATTGAACATGGGTGCTGGTGTGGGATTTCAGGTCAAATGAGAATTGTAGGAAATACAGATATCATCAGACAGCAAAGCATGCACAAGGTATAAGTGTTAAGGTTAGAGGAAGACTTTCAAGGACATAAAAATTAAGGAAGAAGACAGGTAATAAGTGGCTCAGACACATAACAAAAAAATTGAAAGTTGAATCGTTGAATATCTGGGAATAGCCTGTTGGAGAAGCAAGACACGATAATCAGTAAAGCAGAATCATCACTCCTTAAATGTTCCATCAATATGCATCAACTAAGGAGCCACAGGGCTGCTTCTATTTCTTATAAGAGGAGGTTTACCAGGTGACCTGTGCACCGTAACACCCCAAACACACATAGTTCCCATCCGTGCCAACACAATCTGCTCCGTGGTTCTGATGACAGTATATGATTTAAACCCTGACATGCTGTAGAGTTTTAGAAACAGAGACCAAAGGGAGCTAATATAGGCATGAATGTTCAAACAGAGGAGCAGATGACCCAGATTGTACTACAGAGAATTCACAGTTTGAGAAACTGAGGAGGAAGGAAAAAGAAGACCTGACTTTCAGGAAACTGACAGACTAAACACACCGGAGTTTGGGAAGACCCAAGTCCTGCCAGGAGGACCTTGGAAAGGAGACACAAGAGAAGCCCAGCTAGTTATAGGCATTCATCTCTTGAAGTCTGGGAGTAGAAAAATAGGAGACATTGTCTCTACAATCAACAAAGTCAACCACTGAGGCAGGCGGAAGAAGGAACGATCACTATTTGGTGAGAGAAAAGAGAATCACACCCATGAAACAACAATGAGTTGTTTGGAACAGAAAAATTCCTCATCAAAAAAATATGTTCTGTAGAAGCTTAAAAAGGTAAAAAATCATTGGATCTTGAGATGTCCAGTGAAATCTCCTGAGATGAGAGAAGTTCCTAGCTGGAGTCAAAGGATGAACAGATATCGGAGAGATGGGAAAATTAAAACTCTTAGCAAGGACAGCGACCTGAGAAGGAATACAAAGTGAGTCAAAGATGAGTAGAGTAGATATAATGATAGTAAAGACTGCACCTGACAGACTGCTTGGTGCCTCTGGGGATGATGGAGAGAGTTGGAGTGGGGTGATAAAACTAGGCTGTGGTTGGCCTTGAATTCGATGTTAAACATGTTAGACCTCCTGCAACCAAACAAGTAGATACTATTAAACATTTCTGAGCAGAAATTTGACATTAAGATGGATTGTTTTAATCTTTCCATCTTTTGCATATGATTCTGATCATGACCCCTCACCCTAAGATCCTGACAATTTTCAGATGTGGGGGAGATAATAGTAAAGGAAATATTTTCCAGAGTTTCAGAGTCGTAAGTGGTATACATTTTAGGAAATGTACATCCTGCACATCTTAGGAAGGCATGGACCAATTGCCCAACCAAAGCTCAGACATCAGGATCCCCTCATGTGTCATCCACACAGAAATGTTTCAGCACAGATGTCTCCTAAAATCCTACACGTACAAGTATGTACCATCCATTTGTTCTATCCACACAACTGCATCAAATCAGGTGTTCCATCTGCACAGGTGTGCCATCTACCAAGTTGTGTCATGAACATAGGTGTGCAATAGCGAACTAATCTGTGTTGTTAAATGGGGCATATGTAGCTCCTTTATCTCCAATATCTGTCCACATGGAATGCTTTCCAATAAAGCAAAGTATATTGAATTCTCCTCCACAGCACTATGAGACACTAAAGGTGAGGAGCAATGTTAGGTACCAAACCACACTTTCTTCTTGACTCATCTTTCAAGTCCTAAAAGAAAGGGAAAAAATATTTCCTTCTAAGAGTCTCACATTCCAAACTTTTATTCTAAATCAACTGCAGAAATCAGCAACATGTAAATAACAAAGAAACAAACACAACAGTAAGCTTAACAAGTATGTATTTTAATAGATTTGTATCAACATCTGTGCAAATTTAAGGAAAAGGCATTAAATACAAAAATGGAGGAAGAATAATCTTCTCAATCTACTCTTACTTATCCTCTCTCCCCTTGCATAGGACACAAATACTATAACTCAGGATTCACACTTTAAAAAAAACCCTTTAATTCAAAGTTGAATTTGAGTATGATCTCAGAGAATTCAGAACTGATGCTACATTAGTCCTTTAATAAACTGGACTTGGAAATAACTGATCTCAAGGAAAATTCAATCAAAACCAAAGTCTTATCTTTCTTCAAAAACAGGACAGTTGAGAATTGAATGTGATGTTCTGGAAAAATCGAAGAAGAAATAACATCAAACTAGTTTGTTCCTGGAAACAAGGCAACAAGAAATTGATGGCACTTTCACCTGTGGTTTTACTACAAAAGATTCTGGGCTTAGAAACCATGTCACTGGGCTCTCTTAAAATCCAACACAGAGATAGAGACAGAGAACAAACAGGAATCATGGTGGCAACATTTCTGGAGTGATTTTGAAGTATAAAATCCAAGGAGCGGGGTGGGGGGGTGGTGATGGTGGGATGAATTGGGAGATTGGGATTGACATATATAAACACTAATGTGTATAAAATAGGTAACTAATAAGAACCTGCTGTATAATAAATAAATAAATAAAATTCAAAATTCGGATAGCATCACCCTTAAAAAAAAAAAAAGAAAAAAGAATCCAAGGAGGTCCTAGAACCAATGACTATCAGTTCTTTGCATAAGTGAAAGTTTTCCACCCCAAAGACTCAAAGTGCTCAGTCTCTCTTCTCTCAACTTCCTCTTCCTTGCAGGCAATGAAGCAGAGCAAAGAATGTAAAATTAAGAAAAGGGAGAGACTTTGTAACTTCTTTGTCATATCCTACTTAGTAATATATTTTAAGAAGAAACAGAAATGGCTTGTCATTTCCTGTCTTTTCATGACCTTAAAGATGGGTAAAGTTAAACAGGAAAGCCAATCTCTAAGGAACTGGAAAGGGCTTACCCATGTGGACAATTATACCGTATGCCCAAGAAATTTTTACAAAGCAAGCAAACAAGCAAATCTAGCTATTGTACTAAATTCTGTCTTTGATTTTCCTTGTAAAATGAATTAGAACACGGCTGAGACTAGTTGAGTTCTATGATGTCACTCTCTTTCAGTTTAATGGTGACATGCTTTACTGAACACGAGAAAGTATGAAATTTTGCAAAACCCACACTCGCTCATCTATGTTACAGTCCATGAAGCATGTTATGCGTATGAATGACATACATCTGTCATGTGAATCCTAGTAGGAAAAAAGATACGGCATGCTAACTTCAGTTAAAGGAAGAAGGACTGTGAAGGAAAACGGAGATATCTGATACATAACAGCACGAAGAATTAAACACCCCCATCCACATCATAAAATTTGCATGTCAAACTAGCAAAGATACAGAGAACACTTACTAGGCTAGTTTAACCCCCGAACAAAGTTCTTATCTAAAAGAATCAACTTCTGTTTTGAACTTGCACATATGAAGTCCATGATTTTTTAAAAAATAATCCAGTGAACAAGAAAAACTAAGATTCTAACTGATTACTGAATAAAATGCTAAATCATCCCATGAAATATCACTGCATTATGAGAATAAGGCTGCATTATGAGAACTATAGGAACCACTATTATATGAAGATGGAAAAGAAGGGATTTCTACTCTTGAGGAACTCACATTTTAATAGGAGAGACTAGTCAAACAAAATATATATATATATATATATATATATATATATATATATATAAAATATGTAATATAGAGTAGGATACTCTAAGTCAAATTCAATAAAAAGTTTATTTATAAAGGTGTATGCAGGGGTTGAGAAATGACGAGGGATAATGCAGGTATCCCAGACTAAAGAAGCATAGGAGGAAGAAATAATTGGATTCCAGAAGCAGAAGGGCTGCTTGCAGCCCAGAAGACCTGAGACTAAATCTGAGGGTGCAGCCAGCCCCCTGCAAGCCTACAGGGAGGGAATCAGGAGGGTAAGTACTCCTGACCTCACTCTTCACTCACCCCTTGTCTTCACTGGTTCCCCACCCTCCGTGGTCAAAGCCTACCTGAAGCTGCAGGGCCAAGGAGCCGACTGACACAGTCTCTTCCAGTCAGAAGCCCTCCACGCAGAACACACTAGAGAAGGGCGGAGTGTAGGTCTGGAGGACAATCTAAATTACCCAGCACAGAGGTGCATAGACTGGGATCAGTCCCAAGAGAGGTAATCTCTGAATTATTTCATCGTTGAAGTCTCTTAATAGTTTACCTCTTCCCTGAAGCCTCTCCAGAGGATCAGTTACTACTTTTTGTGATCCAAAGAATGTTCTTTTCTTTACATTTAACGCTTATTTCATTGTGACATGTTTCATGGTCAGTTGGGTGTGTATTTGTCTCTGTAAACAGGTTCTGAGATCTTCTAGGAAGAAAGTTATGTGCCTGAGTCACCTTTGCATTTCCAGTGCCCAGCGTGAATAACAATCACCTACTTTTTGTTAAATTGGATGTAAATAATTGCACCCATCATCTGAGTAACTCAGCATTTCAGGGAGCTATGCTGGGTGTGAAAACTACCCTGTACATTCTTACCGCTTTCAGTGTGTCCATATAACCTGTACCTGCACGCTCATGCATCTGAAAAGGAGAGATCATTTTACCATCCAGATGACACACAGCAGTAAGGTGCAACATAATTATGCAAGAACCAATGGAATAGCCAAATGTTTGCAGAAATATAGATTTTTACCAGATAGCATCCTCTTTTATTGACTCTATAAATACCAGTATTCAAAACCTTTCAGAGTTAGACAACACACATTTTCTGAGTGACTATTCTGCCCAAGATGCCTGTGCTGAGCACTTTCACACCTGTGGTCTCACTTGATGGTCAGAAAAACTATGTGGGATAGTGGATTATTACCTGCATTTTAGAGACAAGGTAACAGAGGCTGAGAAAGATTAAGAGACATAATTGTTAAGTGGCAGATATAAAGACAATTATTTTGATGTCAACTTGAGGTCCCCTTCTTACCACACCAGAGTAAATTCTTTATATTCTGAGAAATAAATGTAAATAGAATTTATTGTTTTTATTATGCATAATTTATATTTATTTAATAATAATTATTATTTATAAAAATTATTATATATATACGAAATGCCTAATAATATACAAGAGAACGTTTAGATCAGTGTCTCTTGGGCATGTTTCCATTAAGTTATAAACGTCAAAATCTACTATTAATTGAGTTTTGTAATTTGAGGAAAGGTAGAAAGAAAATATTTTATTAGAGAATAAAAATAAATGAGTAATTACCAGGACCATTCATATTATAAAAAAATAAACTATTGATTAATAAACATTTTGTAACAACCTTAGTGGTAAACATTAGGTTGATGTGACCTGGAACATTTTCTTGTGCATTTTACTAAAAATCTATGAAATTGCAAGCCACTGATTAGAGTTCATGGTAATGAGTTTTTATGGAAAAGCCTGAAAGTGATTCTGGGAAGCTAGAGACTTTGTTTACTAGCTAAAGAAAAACATTACAAAGCAAAATAGACTGTGGCAGTAAAAAGTAAAAATTGTATGATTTGTAGCTCTGGGTGCCAACTTCATTAAATAATACAGATTTTAAAATCCTTTCAAGGATATGAGCTAAAGGACCAGAATTACTGCTGGTGTAGATAGTAAATACAGATCAAATGGGTTTCATTTAAAATATGGTGGCTTCAGATAAGACTAATTAGCAGGATGACAAAAACAGTCAATAAAACAGAAGCAAATCTTATTCTTAAGTGCTGGCAACAATTAGTGGAATTAATTGGAAATTGTTCCTCTTGCCCATTTGTATATAAAAAGTTTACACTAGTTTTTGGTTGCTGTTATTTGGGTATTTTTAATTATTTTCCTGTGTTGTAATACTATATATCTTGTTCTATGTGAGCAGAGGTGCTAATGTCATCAGGGAAAGAGGGAAGTGGGGCAAGCTGGGGAGTCGGGGAGAGGAATGAAGGAGAGAATGTGGACAGAGGCTAAAGGAATATAGTGCAGTAAATAACAACAGCTTTTGTTTTCTTTAATGCATTATTTTTTTTTCAAAGCAGGGTTATCTGTTCTGCTTCTTTTGATGGCTCTCGATTTTCTGGTTATTTGTTGTTTTGGTTATATATTACTACATAACTATCCCAACCTTAGTAGATCTTAGCAACACCAATTTTATTAGTTTGGTACAATTCCACTGTTCGAGCAGAGCCCAGCAAAGGCAGCCCATCTCTGTTTCATGGGGCATTAGCTGGAGTGTCCCGACTAAGGATAAAGACTCCATGTCTTTGATGACCTTGCACATGGGTGGGCTTCTCATGGCCTGGTGGACTCAGGGTAGTTGAATGTCTTACATGGAGGCTGGATTCTCCCATGCCACAAAAGTGAAAGTATCCAGGTCTTAATGTTTAGGCTTGAAACAGGCATCACATGATTTCTTGCCACAGTTTAACTATTAAAGTAGGTCATGACCCAGATTCAAGGGAAGGCACCACACGAGAGATGGATATTGGAAGATATGGTTCACTGGAGTCATCAAAGTAACAATCTACCCCACCTGTCTATAAAAGAGATGACTGACGTTTGACAAAAACAGTAATTTTTCAGATTTTGAACTATGTTCACACAGCAGTCTCTAACAGAGGCTCATGATGACCCTAAAAAGTAAACACCTTGCAACAGAATTCATGTCATCCCAGACTTAAAACTTACCAAAGAACACAGAGTAATAGTATGCACATAATGTGAAAGGTGGGGGCATTTTTCTCCAAGTTTTTGAAATGAATGCTTCATGAAGGGAAATTTACAAGGCAGAAGCTTATAGATCCACTTCAGTTTCCCTGCCTCAATACAATGTTTACTTAACTTACAAACTCTCTCATTTGCTTACTCACCAAATGTATATTGTCCCTCTGCTGTGCAGTACATGGTACATAAGGTACAATGATGTGTGTTAAAAGGGAATTGTAACTAAAGCAGAGTCTTCAAATATTGATCTCGTGTGCATTTGAACTATCTGGGAAAAGTAGTTTAAAGAAGATTTCTCAGCTTTGTTTTCTCCTCTAACTAATAAAGCCCTCCAAGATTTGTGTATGGAATTATGGAAGAGGAGAGCTGCTCCACTTGTAGAAAGAACAAGTGGCCTTAACTGAGTTTCTGCCATAGATGTTTTTTATTCATCTCAGATGGGTCACCACCACCACCACCTCTAGGCCTCAGTTTCTCCGTATTTGATAATCTAGATATAAGGATTAAGGGAGATGAAATAAAATAAGTAAAATAGGACAAAATAAGAAATGTGACAGATGGTAACTAGACTTACAGTGCCGATCATTTTGAAATGCACAGAAGTATCGAATCACTATGTTTTCTAATGGGAACTAACAGAGTGTGGTAGGTCAATTTTACTTCAAAAACTAACAAGCAAACTGGTCGAAAAAGAGATCGGGTTTGTGGCTTCCAGAGGCAGGGGGTGGGGAGAGGTGGAAGTGGAGGAAGGGGTCAAAAGGTACAAACCTCCAGTTATAAGACAAATAAGTACTAAGGGATGTAATGTACAACATGATAAATATAATTAACACTGCTGTACATAATTGAAGAGTAAATTACGAGAGTAAATCCTGAGAGTTCTCATCATAAGGAAAAATATATTTTTTCTATTTCTTTAATTTTGTATCTCTATGAGATGATGGATGTTTCATAAGCTTATTGTGGGCATCATTTCATGATGTATGTGAGTCAAATCATTTATGCTGTACACCTTAAACTTATACAGTATGGTATGTCAATTACAGTTCAGTAAAACTGGAAGAAAAAAAAAAGCAATGTGAAGTGTACCGTATACTGTAAAGTATTATACAAAAGTACCGTTTCATAATGATGGTCTATAATGATCTATTTTAAACTACTCCATCAGTTTTCTTTTGTTTTGTTTCTGGCAAATGCTTTGCCTGATGATCTCACACACTGGGACTGCAGAGTTCTACTGCTGTAACTCTTATTGCAGGTGTTTTTGAGTACTCCGTAAAAAGAAAAAATTTTAGGATTTTTACAGAGGATAAAGAAGTATCCACAATAAATGTAAATTGTGGGTGAGAAAAGCTAGTTGAGAGATGCTGAACGTGGAGTACAGTGTCACCAGGCCACTTGACACTTTCATTAAGAAAACTCGTGCCAATGGTAATTATCCGAACCTCACCTGACCATGCCTAAAGATGAGAACATGTCCTTTTTCGTAAGTAATGTAGATTTATCTCTAAAAATATCAAATTATGAAACCTTGACTAAGTCCTGTGCTTCACACATCCTTGGGCACTCTGGGAGATGTAAAAGAAGCATAAGCTCTATTCAGAGTTCTTGAGGAGGGTACGATCTGTTACCTCTTCAAAATAGCCTAGACTGGCAGTGGCGGGCTGCACAGGCTCCCAGGAAGGAAGGTGTGGATAGTGACCTGTGCTTGTACACAGGCTTCTTGGTGGCAGCATCAGCAGCCTTAGCATCTCATGCCCATCTCTGGTGACTGCACTGATAGCCACTACTCGTGCCCATCCCTGGAGCTCGTTCAGGCAGTGCTCTGAATGCCCTCTTCTCGCGCACCCGAAACAATGGTCTCTTGCCTCTTAGGCAGTTCCAGACTTTTCCCGGACTCCCTCACAGCTGGCTGTGGCACACTAGCCCCCTTCAGGCTGTGTTCACGCAGCCAACCCCAGTCCTCTCCCTGGGATCTGAACTGCAAAGCTGGAGCCTCAGCTCTCAGCCGCCACCCGCCCCAGCGGGTGAGCAGACAAGCCACTCAGGCTGGGGAGTGCTGGTCTGCACCGATCCTCTGTGCGGGAATCTCTCTGCTTTGCCCTCTGCACCTCTATTGCTGCACTCTCCTCTGTGGCTCCAAAGCTTCCCCCCCAGCCACCCACTGTCTCCGCCAGTGAAGGGGCTTCCTAGTGTGTGGAAACATTTCCTCCTTCACAGCTCCCTCCCAGAGGTGCAGGTCCATCCCTATTCTTTTGTCTCTGTTTTTTTCTTTTGCCCTAGTAAGGTACATGGGGACTGTCCTGCCTTATGAGAAGTCTGAGGTCTTCTACCAGCGTTAATTAGGTGTTCTGCAAAAAATATAAACACATGGAGGCTACACACTACACTACTAAATAACCAAGAGATCACTGAAGAAATGAAAGAGGAAATCAAAAAATACCTAGAATCAAATGACAATGAAAAGACGATGACCCAAAACCTATGGGATGCAACAAAAGCAGTTCTAAGAGGGAAGTTTATAGCAATACAATCTTACCTCAAGAAACAAGAAAAATCTCAAATAAACAACGTAACCTTACACCTAAAGCAATTAGAGAAAGAAGAACAAAAAAAACCAAAGGTCAGCAAAACAAGAGAAATCATAAAGATCAGATCAGATATAAATGAAAAAGAAAAGAAGGAAACAATAGCAAAGATCAATAAAACTAAAAGCTGGTTCTTCGAGAAGATAAACAAAATTGATAAACCATTAGCCAGACTCACCAAGAAAAAAAGTGAGAAGACTCAAATCAATAGAATTAGAAATGAAAAAGGAGAAGTAACAACTGACACTGCAGAAATACAAAGGATCATGAGAGATTACCACAAGCAACTACAGGCAAACAAAATGGACAACCTGGAAGAAGTGGACAAATTCTTAGAAAAGCACAACCTTCTGAGACTGAGCCCAGAAGAAATAGAAAATATAAACAGACCAGTCATAAGCACTGAGATTGAAACTGTGATTAAAAATCTTTCAACAAACAAAAGACCAGGACCAGATGGCTTCACAGGTAAATTCTGACAAACATTTAGAGAAGAGCTAACACCTATCCTTCTCAAATTCTTCCAAAATATAGCAGAGGGAGGAACACTCCCAAAGTCATTCTATGAGGCCACCATCACGCTGATACCAAAACCAAACAAAGATGTCACAAAGAAAGAAAACTACAGGCCAATATCACTGATGAACATAGATGCAAAAATCCTCAACAAAATACTAGCAAACAGAATCCAACAGCACATTAAAAGGATCATACACCATGATCATGTGGGATTTATCTGAGGAATGCAAGGATTCTTCAATATACGTAAATCGATCAATGTGATAAACCATATTAACAAATTGAAGGAGAAAAACCATATGATCATCTCAATAGATGCAGAAAAAGCTTTTGACAAAATTCAAAAACGATTTATGATAAAAATCTTCCAGAAAGTAGGCATGGAGGGAACTTACCTCAACATAATAAAGGCCATATGTGACAAACCCACAGCCAACATCACTCTCAATGGTGAAAAACTGAAACCATTTCTCCTAAGATCAGGAAAAAGACAAGGTTGTCCACTCTCACCGCTATTATTCAACATAGTTTTGGAAGTTTTAGCCACAGCAATCAGAGAAGAAAAAGAAAGAAAAGGAATCCAAATCAGAAAAGAAGAAGTCAAGCTGTCACTGTTTGCAGATGACATGATACAATACATAGAGAATCCTAAAGATGATACCAGAAAACTACTAGAGCTAATCAATGAATCTGGTAAAGTAGCAGGATACAAAATTAATGCACCGAAATCTCTTGCATTCCTATACACTAATGATGAAAAATCTGAAAGAGAAATTAAGGAAACACTCCCATTTACCACTGCAACAAAAAGAATAAAATACCTAAGAATAAACCTACCTAAGGAGACAAAGACCTGTACGCAGAAAACTATAAGACACTGATGAAAGAAATTAAATATGATACAAACAGATGGAGAGATATGCCATGTTCTTGGATTGGAAGAATCAACATTGTGAAAATGACTATATTACCCAAAGCAGTCTACAGATTCAATGCAATCCCTATCAAACTACCAATGGCATTTTTCACAGAACTAGAACAAAAAATTTCACAATTTGTATGGAAACACAAATGACCCCGAATAGCCAAAGCAATCTTGAGAAAGAAAAACGGAGCTGGAGGAATCAGGCTCCCGGACTTCAGACTATACTACAAAGCTACAGTAGTAAAGACAGTATGGTACTGGCACAAAAACAGAAATATAGATCAATGGAACAGGATAGAAAGCCCAGAGATAAACCCATGCACATATGGTCACCTTATCTTTGATAAAGGAGGCAAGAATATACAGTGGAGAAAAGACAGCCTCTTCAATAAGTGGTGCTGGGAAAATTGGTGAGCTACCTGTAAAAGAATGAAATTAGAACACTCCTTAACACCATACACAAAAATAAACTCAAAATGTATTAAAGACCTAAATGTAAAGCCAGACACTAAAAAACTGTTAGAGGAAATCATAGGCAGAACACTCTATGACATAAGTCACAGAAAGATCCTTTTTGACCCACCTCCTTGAGTAAAGGAAATAAAAACAAAAATAAACAAATGGGACCTAATGAAACTCAAAAGCTTTTGCACAGCAAAGGAAACCATAAACAAGATGAAAAGACAACCCTCAGACAGGGAGAAAATATTTGCAAATGAAGCAACTGACAAAGGATTAACCTCCAAAATTTACAAGCAACTCATGCAGCTCAATATCAAAAAAAGATACAACCCAATCCAAAAATGGGCAGAAGAAGACCTAAATAGACATTTGTCCAAAGAAGATATACAGATTGTCAACAAACACTTGAAAGGATGCTCAACATCACTAACTATTAGAGAAATGCAAATCAAAACTACAGTGAGGTATCATCTCACACCGGTCAGAATGGCCATCATCAGAAAACCTACAAACAATAAATGCTGGAGAGGGTGTGGAGAAAAGGGAACCCTCTTGCACTGTTGGTGGGAATGTAAATTGATACAGCCGCTATGGAGAACAATATGGCGGTTCCTTAAAAAACTAAAAATAGAACTACCATATGACCCAGCAATCCCACTACTGGGCATATACCCTGAGATAACCATAATTCAAAAAGTTACATGTACCACAACATTCATTGCAGCACTATTTACAATAGCCAGGACATAGAAGCAACCTAAATGTCCATCCAGAAATGAATGGATAAAGAAGATGTGGCACATATATACAATGGAATATTACTCAGTCCTAAAGAGAAACGAAATTGAGTTATTTGTAGTGAGGTGGATGGACCTAGAGTCTGTCATACAGAGTGAAGTAAGTCAGAAAACCAAATACCGTATGCTAACACATATATATGGAATCTAAAAAAAAAAAAAAAAAAAAAGGTTATGAAGAACCTAAGGTCAGGACAGGAATAAAGACGCAGACGTAGAGAATGGACTTGAGGACACGGGGAGGGGGAAGGGTAAGCTGGGACGAAGTGAGAGAGTGGCATGGACATGTATACACTACCAAATGTAAAACAGATAGGTAGTGGGAAGCAGCCACATAGCACAGGGAGATCAGCTCGGTGCTTTGTGACCACCTAAAGGGGTGGGATAGGGAGCGTGGGAGGGAGACGCAAGAGGGAGGGGATATGGGGATATATGTATATGTATAGCTGATTCACTTTGTTATAAAGCAGAAACTAACACAGCACTGTAAAGCAATTATACTCCAATAAAGATGTTAAAAAAAGAATAGCCTAGACTGTCACAGTGGGCTGGATGAGACAGCTGTAGGAGTTGATAGGAGATACTGCAGCTTAAGGAAGGTGGAGACAAACCTGAACTTGAGCAGGTAGGAAAGGTTCCTTGAAGATAGGGACTAAACCTCCATTTAATATTAATTTCTGTACCCAAGCATTATGAAGTGGCTGACAGTAGTTTACAGACTTCAGTAGGTTCTTGACAATCAAGATGCTCAGAGAGAGAGGTGCAGAGAAGGTATTTCAGATGGAGGGAGAAGCTCGTGATGAGGATGACTGGAACAGAAGGTCCCTGCTAAGAATTTCGGGAGATGAAGTTGGCTAGGGAAGGGAGCTCCAGCTATGGAGGGCTTCTGAGTCCAGGCCTAGGAGTCGGGACTTTCAACTGACAGTCAGTAAGGAGTAATTATTTTATGCTTTTAAGTACAATATTCCACTTGGTTAAAAAAAAAATTATGGAGTGAACATTTTCTGTAGTTCCATTTCCAATACTGAGAGTTCAAAGTCTTGCATAATTCTGATGTTCAGGAATAGAGAAAAACCTTAAACATTGAGTCATTTTTCAATGATGGAATTATTTGTCTTTGATTAATCATGAAGATATGTCATTTCTGATTGTGTCTCCTTTCATCTACTTCATACATTTCTTAGATACTGAAAATCGACTCCTTTGAAACCCTAATAAGAGATTTTTTTGTGTGCTGACTTCTTTCACTTTTGCATAAAAAAGCATTATGTTTATGAGGATGCTGTAATAATAGGCACGGCGGTGAGTGAGCTAAGGCCATGGGAAGCATGGTGGCCTCCTGTGACAGTTATCATTGTCTTGAAACAAATGCCTTATGATGCCTCTTTTAGGAATTTCAGTCAAAGGGTAAACAATCATTGAGTCACCCGACCACCAAGTAAAAGAAAATATGGAAAAAGAATTATAGCTCATGCAAGGGTCTGTTTGGATATGAATTATGATAATAGGCTGTGACTTCTGATCTTTTTGTGTACATTTTTGTGTGTACCTAATCAGCTCTCCTAAACTGTGAAATGAAAAGTGCCTTGTGCTTTCAGACTTCCGGAGCTTACGGATGCAGAGAGGTAGCTCAGCTAGGAGATACCCTGGTGCTGGCAAAGCCTGGCTAAGTATATCGAGAAACACAGAAGTCAGGTGAACAATCAAGCCTCTGCAGCCCTCGGAGGCACAGCCAAGCTAGCCTTGCCTGATCCTCCGTATTCTACAGGAATGCTAATGTTAATACCAGCCTGGATCTGTACTTAGCAAATCTCCGAGCCTTGCACACAGATTTAGAATTGTACCTGACATATCCTAAAATGAGACTTTGATTTTTCACTCTCAAACCATGCAATTTTGCTTTCTAAAACTTCAGCTGAGAATGAATGTATTTAACATTTGGCTTTGGCAGGAAGAAAATGTTTCAGTATAGAAATTCGTGTCTCCATGAACACAATTGTTAATTCAAACTCTGTCTATGCAATTAAAGACAATGGCTATGTAGCACATAGTAGGTGTTCAGTTACACTTTTTACATTGAATTCCATGACCTAAGTAGTCAGAACTTAGAATTTTATGCGTAATTTGGACAAGTTAAATGAATTAAATGATGCCCCACACAACCAGAGACAGGAGAGAAATGACTCATGTTTCCAAGACAAAATAGACAATAGGGAAACTAGAGGTCCTAGGGGATGATCCATAGATAAGAGCATGAAGCTCATGCTATCTGGTCCCTTGAGAGTGCAATGCCTAGGAACAGGCACCTCTCCTGCCCTCCCACGCGAGGAGAGCATAGACAGATGGCCCCAGGAATTGATTCTAAGGACAGGCAATAAAGGGAAAAAACACCGTATTTGAATTCTACCTCCGAATTTAACTTGCTGTGTGACAACAGGAAAATTGCTTCCCTTCTCCAGGCCACTAAACTGCTAAAGAAAGGTTTTGAAATAAATGGCTTAGGTAATGCCCTGGTTATATTTAATGACACTAGAGGTCATTTCTTCTCCCCTATTCTCTACCATAATTCTAAAACTTCCCAGAAAGGAAAGTTTGCTTCCAGGTGAGCATTTTTAAAAGCAGGAATAACAGAGTTATCAAACGTGAGTTACACAAATATCAAACTTAAATTCCTGGTAAGATGAAGGTCCAATTAGGAAGGCAGATGCAGCAGCTCTTTTGTCAGAGGGAGGCACTGAAGCGGCCAAATGCACAAGAATAAGGAAAATGAGGAAGTCCGTGTGCTACGGGCCGTGGATATTAACTCAGCCGTTTATCTGCTGAATGCGGTGTCGGAGATCATTCTAGATGAGTAGGTTCCATAGTAAACTAAACAGAAAAAGGTCCTGTGCTCATAATGCCCAGTTCTAGTGAAGACAGACAGACAATAAAGCAAAAACGAGCGGTGTGGGGGGCCAGGGTAAGTGACAGGAAGAGGAAGGACGCGGGCTGAAGGGAGAGACTGTGAGCACCTGGGCTGCTTGGCACAGGCCTTTCTTTTTCTTTTTTTTTTAACATCTTTATTGGAGTATAATTGCTTTACAATGTTGTGTTACTTTCTGCTGTATAACAAAGTGAATCAACTATACATATACATATATCCCCATATCTCCTCCCTCCTGCTTCTCCTCCCCCCGCCATCCCACCCCTCTAGGTGGACACAAAGCACCGAGCTGATCGCCCTGGCAAAGGCCTTTCTGAGGAGGTGATATTTGAGCAGAGATCTGCAGGAAATGAGTAAGCAGCCATGTGGATGACTGAGAAAAATCATTCCAGCCTGGAGAATCGGAAAGTGCAAATTAAGCCCTGGACTGGAACGTGCTTGGTGACTTTGAGGAATCTTAAGGAGAGCAACGTGGCTCAGGAGGTGGGAGGTCAACAAGGGGAGGAAGGGGGGCAGAGCAGGCGTCCAGCTTACACAGGACAATGTGGTGGCTCCACTGCTGATAAGGGCCATGGCTTACGCTCTGAGTTGGGTAGGAAACCCTTACAAGACTTTTAGTGGACTAGCAACATGTTCTAACTTAAGTCTTAGAAAGACTGCTCTGGATGTTTTATAGAGACTGGATTTCACAGAAGCAAGCATCTAAGAGGAAGATGCATTTAGGAGGCTATTGCAATATGCCAAGGCAGAGATGATGGTGCTTTGGACTCACAAGGTAGTGATAGAGATGGTAAAAGATCCACTTGTGCACGTATCCTACAGGTATAGCTAACAGGATTTGCTGGTGGGTTGATATGGCACCACAAAGAGTAAAGTTCTCTCCATGAGTGTTTCCAGAAGATGAATGCTTGGCAAAGGGGGACAGCAAGTACCAGTGAAATCCCAGAAAATGTGATCCTGCCAGCACTTGGGACCATGGAATGACTGAGGTATTGGGTTGCGTGTAAAGTAATGAAGGCACATCTGAAGAGTCTAATCTAGCAGCCTTCAGTACATATAGGCCTCAACGGTTGGTAAGTCACAAGGCAATTCCCTACAACACCATGGGAGATGGTTCACCTATAATTCTGTGTTTCCTCATCCAAGTCAGAAAGAAAGCCCACTGTACTTAGGGTACAACAGGCCCTGCGGCCAGATGATGACAAATGCATAGTAAGGAAAACGCAGCTTTGCCCAGGCTGAGTCTGGGAAACAAGAAAATCTGACTGGGAACTCAACCCCCTGGAGTTAAAAAATTGGTAGTCTCAGGGAAATCATGAGCCTGACTTTATCCTTGGATGCTTTAACTGTCAGTCGTATTCAGACAATCGGCAGTAGCACCATGTCACCATAATTTTCTTTTCAGAATATGCCAGAATCGAAAATGCTTGTTGTAACCATATCACAATAGCTCCTCAGTGAGCTTTGACTATTCCAGCCACTGATTTGTGAGTTATACATCTTCTATAATAAAACTTGATATGATCCCAGAAAACTTTGCATCATGTGGAGACACACACAAACATATACACAGCTTTCTCATCATTATGCAAGTTTAATTAATTCTGATGTTTTAATATATACTATATGATATTTTAAAAACTTTGCCTTGAGTCTACCAGTTAACTTTCTGAATAAATTCAGCTGTACGCTCTTTCCTTCTCGGACAATATTTAAGCCCGTGCTGAGGGTTTCCTCCCTGCAAAATCTCCAATTATTCAAGTTATTTTCTTAGATTAATAAGAATTAACTGGCAGCACACTTATTTATTGATCCATGCTCAAGACTTTTCTAAAAGAGTTTGACATTTAGGAGATGAGACCAACAACAAAAGGTCAAAAAGAGATACCGGGATACAGGAGCGAGCAAGAGCCCCTTTTCTTCCCTTATTACCTCTTATGCATGTCATTTTCTGGCTACTCCTCCAGTCCCTTGAACTTCCTGTCTTACTCAATCTGAACAGGTAAACTCAAAGTGGAGATAAATCTCCAGCCAGGCTGACAGGGGTTTAAAGGAGTTTCATGGTGGTCCACACTGCCTGCTTTAAGAAACACGGGAGAGCCTCCATGCTCACAAATTTCTCCTGATGCCTAATTCAGAGCCTGAAATTTTAGCATTATGGATTTATCCCTTTGTGTATGGATTGTCTCTCTGAATTTTTCTTTTAAACTCCTAGTGCCCCTGGAAAGGTCAGTGTACTAAATCAACATGGATAGCTTTATTGGAGTCTTTCCTCAGTGACTAAAAGCACTAGCAATGGGAGGAGGAAAAGAGGAGAGACAGCTGCTACTAAAACGTTTAACATGAACCCAGGAAGCACACACAATGGGAAAGGAGAAGGTATCAAAAAGAAACTGCTTCATATTCCCTAAAACTTGGCCTTTCACAATGACTGAGATGCAGGGTTGAAGTCAGAGAACAGCGGAGAACTGGACACTGGATTTGACAAGATGAAGGTAGTTGGTGACCTCGTTAAGTACAGTGATGAGAATGAAAGCCCAAATGGAGTGGGTTGAAATGCAAATGGGACATTCCAGTCTCCTAGTAAAGTGATGTACTGTAATTGGGAAGTGGGAAGCAGCAGGAGCCCTTGGGTCAGTCTTCACTCACTGTTGTCAAGGGATGCCCGGAATCTTCACCCTATACAACTGCCAGAATTCAGAAGGACCCAGGTTCTTTGATTAAATACTATGTCTATGAAACTAACTGAAGAAGAAGGATTAATGGGGTAAAAGGAGGGTCCAGGAAAGAAAATGTAAAAACCCATTCACAAAATCTAGCCAGCAAAGATATGGAAGACACCAGACAATAATTTGAAAAGAAGTCCAAGTGAGTGATGTGTGTGTGCTCTTTTCCTATTCCCAGGAAAAATAATAGCTAACATTTATTGAATGTTTTTTTGCATTGCAGGTACAGGCCTATGTTCTCTACATACAAAAACTCCTTTAAGACAAAACAACCATATGAGGAAGGCATTATTATCCTCTTTTTACAGAAGAGAAAATGAACCGCAGAGAGATTGTCAACTTGCTTAAGGTCACATAGAAAGTAAGTAGAAAGACCAATGATTTATCGCAGGTAGTTTGGTTCCAAAGCCTCTACAATTAACTGTTATGGTTTACTGGCTCCCGAAGAAATTATTAAGTCTCACAACAGTTTTTATATCCCCTACATTAGCATTATAATAGTACACTGTTACTTATGTGCTTATATGTCTATGCATCTATTTCCCTAGATTGTGTAGTTCTTAAGGGCAGGAACTCATTCTCTTTTGTCTTCTCAAGAACTTAAACAGTGTCTGGTATAAAACAACAACAGTGAATATTTATCTAGGATGCCAGACACTAAAGAAGTGTGTTGTTCATTTGCGGGGTTTTTCTGGAAGACAGGATGAAAGAGAAGTGGGGAGGGAGTAAGAGAGAGGATAAAAGCACGAGGGAAGGAAAGGAAAGAGAGGTAGGTTGGTTCTAACTACAAAGGCATCTGCCACAAACAAAAACAGAAGGTAAAGAGCCAGTGGAAGAGCAGATATTTTAGGAGAACGTGAACTAGATTTTACTTTTGCTCTGCTCAATGTTTCTAAAATTCAGTCTAAGATTTAATGTAAATCTATTTGAGAGGAGTTGCTAAATTTTAACTGGAAATACTTCTCTGTGCTAAATAATCTTTATAGCATTCTGAATTATAGCCAAGTAGCCATACCATTATAGGGCTGTTTAGCCATAGCGGTTTATGTGGAAAGTCAGGAGAAGGTGATGATGCCTATCGAAATACATAATAAAGAACTTTTAAAAATCGTGGGTATCTTAATTTACTCAAAATATTTTTCATTTAGCCATTTTAATGCATTCAAGATTAAAGGGGAGAATGAAACTAACCAGTGGGAACTGCAGAATGTCTGTGAAATGGTAATAATAATATTTTGTACTCTTGCAGCGTTTTCCAGGAGAGAAGATCAAAGCACTTTACAACCATTAACACATTCAACCTCACAGAAGCCTGTGCGGTACGTGGGTGGTTAAGCACATACCCCACAGTTAGAGTTCCCTTTTCAGGAAATGAAAATGGAAAGGAAAGTGTTAAGTGGAAATACTCAAGGCTGCAAGTCAGTGTTGCACTTGGGTACACTGGTTATCCTTGGACAGCTTACGCGGGATTCCCACTGCACAGTGATGGAGCTTGAGAAGACCACCTGCAGCCTCTCCCTGCAGCCTTCCCCTCCCCCACCCCTCAGGGACCGTTCTTCTCACAAAACATCCAGAGAAAATGTGTGTACGTTGAAGAATCCTAGAGAGGGGGCTGTCTGATGTAACTCAGTGACCCACGCACAGTATAGCCCCTGTGAGGTGCTTATATAGCCTCTGCTTGAATACTTGGGTTCATAAGAAGCTCACACTCCTGTGGCAACTTCTTCCTGCTGTAAGTAGAAGAATGAGGGCAGGGAATCTATTAAGGACTTGTTGACTGAGGGAAAATTGGGTAGAACTCAGGAACCAAGGCAACTTTCAAAAGTCATGAGTTTTCCTCAACTCTCCGATGCTAAATATACTTATCCAGAGAGCAGTGATTTATGTTATTGCTGCCAAACCAGTCTCTTCCCTTGGGGTTGCATTTAGGGAGAAAGACAGTGATACTGGGAATAAGATCATGCTCGTGACATTGGCTTCAGGAAGAACCACTCCAGGCAACTCAATATTCTCTATTGTTTGAATGCACCCAATCCAATAAGGAGCCCTCCCGCAACCCTGCCCCAGTCTATGAATTTCAGAAACCTTTTAGCAGGCTTCTAGTTCTTTACATATGCAACACCCATGGTATCTTCAAGACAAAGTCAGACAATTAACATTTTTTGAGTGACAGAGATATGCCAAGCCCTAAGGTAGTGCTGAGGCATCTTCAGTTTCAAATTAATAGACTGTTTTGAATGCAATTACAGGGCTTCCCTGGTGGCGCAGTGGTTGAGAATCTGCCTGCTAATGCAGGGGACGCGGGTTCGAGCCCTGGTCTGGGAAGATCCCACATGCCGCGGAGCAACTGGGCCCGTGAGCCACAACTACTGAGCCTGCGCGTCTGGAGCCTGTGCTCCGCAACAAGAGAGGCCGCGATAGTGAGAGGCCCGCGCACCGCGATGAACAGTGGCCCCCGCTTGCCACAACTAGAGAAAAGCCCTCGCACAGAAACGAAGACCCAACACAGACATAAATAAATAAATTAATTAATTTAATTAAAAAAAAAAAAGAATGACGAGAAGAATAGCAGCTGCCATTTAAAAAAAAAAATGCAATTACATTTAGAATCACTCCCATGTCTTGAGAGATATTGAAGTTCAGCCTGAAATCTAGGATACCTCTGGACATCAAGATCCACTCCTTCGTACAATTGCTAGAGAGCAAACATCTGTTCCCTTGTCCACTTGAGACTCACTATGTACAATGTATTGAGACAGAAATGGTCAGGAGTCCAGCAATATGTTATATAATGCATGATCCCTTGGAGATGATTATGCTGCTGAGAGACGAAAATATCATACCAAGAATTAGATAACAATCTAATCTCATATAGGAAAAGTCACAAGGTAGGTGCAAGCAAGCAGTATCCAAGGACAATGCTGATGGTAAGGCCTGCAGAAGCTCAGAAGAGGGAAGAATTCCTGAAGGAGATGGGAATTAAGCTGATTCTTGAACCATGGGTAGCAGGTACAGTTGTGGAAAATAAGAAAGAAAATTTTGTATTTTTGTCTTATGATGTATCCTCATCACCCTGAATAGAACATTTCCTTAAGGAGTGAGTGAGTGAATGAGTAAAGATATCCCAGGGAAAGAGCCTGTCAGGAATAAAATGAAAATTGGAAGGTTCTCTCTCTTCAGAGAGATTAGTATCTCTAAGTCTATAATATATCAAATGGTGCTCATATCAGCAGTGATGATAGGGAATAAGAGAACACAAGGTAAAGAGTTGAAAATAACGCACCATGATTTATTTCTACCTGAAAACAGATGGGCATGCAGTAACCAGTAAATAAATGCTAGCTGACCTGAATGAATTATCACTCTGGAAAACCGACTACCTTAAATTTAGCCCTGGGGTGCCACAGTGAAGAGCTCTCTGCTCCTCTGCAAGCCACCCAGAATCAGAATGGAGTGGGAGCACACTAGTCTGAATCAGGGCCTGGCTCTGAACAGCTTGAAGTGCCAGGCTTGGAGTCTAGACTTTACCTTTGTGGTCAGTCTCATCCCCACCTCACGCTAGAAGAGCAGATCCACACAGGTGCCTTGCTATTGCAGGTGAGAAGCCATCTTCATATTGCAGGAGACAGGAGCATTTAATATTGTCCTAAGTGAGATTGCGAAGAAGAAAACTGATATACCACAAACTTAAAATAGTTTCCCTTTCCTTCTGATTATGCAAAAGGAAGGGCCCCACATAGAGAAGAATGACTGCTGACGTAGAAAAATATTCCCCAACTAATCTCTCCTATCCCATAATATCATCTCTCCTAATCTCAGCCTGTACCAAGACCCAGGAAGTGATTATTTTGGAAATAACATCTATTTGTTTGCTTCTTCCCTTTTAAATGTTTTCATTTCTTTTTTACTGAGGTACAGTTTCTATTTAGAAAAATGCCAACTCTTAATTGCTGATACATGCAACAACATGGATAAACAAAGAAACTATGTTGAGCAAATGAAGTCAGGCACAAAAGAGCACATAGTGTACCAGCACTTCTATGAAGTTCAAGAAGTGGAAAAAATGATTTATAGTGATATTTGTTTTTAATTGAGGTTATCTAAACTTCCTTCTCCTTGAGGATGCCAGTGATTGGTTATTTCGTTTAATTTGCATTAGAATTGTTTCTTCCTTGAATGAATACTTGACACAACCTCCAAAATTGCTCCATAAAGTAATATTGTAGAAGATGGATTGCACTCAAGGACGACATTCAGTTTCTTCTACTCCTTTTCTTATGTCAAAACCCACAAAATCAAGGGATCCTATAACAGGATGAGTCCATTATAATGTCCTGTCTAAAGGTCACATTTCCCAGATCAGAACGTTAAGATTAAACAGATGGTCACAATGGCAAAGTCTTCACCAAAATCCACATCTTCCAACTCACAATTCACATTAACTCATGAAAAGTCAAAGAAAGTCTCTCTATATATGGTTGTATGTGCACACACAAGTGTCAGCTGATTTCAAAGTTTAGTCAGTATCTACTCTCTCACAGAACAGTTTAGCAAGGTTAAGAGTTCAGAAAGGGATAAGAAATATCGATTTTCTTATCTGGATTTACTTACAATCCCCCCAGCATAATCTAAAGGAATTTTAAAATGTGTGGCTTAAGAACACTGAAGCAGGTAGACTCAAAACCGAACTCTCATTTAATTTGGGTATTCCTGCTTATGGTGATTTGTGTCTCCTGTAACTCAGGTTTAAAGTCAAATAAAATGGGAAAGATACTTATCCATAGTGCAAAGCCTACGTGATAGCTATAGCATGGGAAGTTATTGACACCATAGTAAAACTCCAGTTAGCACATTCTTTTTTTTAAGATTTTATTTCAAACGAAGCATAAACCTTCCACTTACTTGACCAAATAGACCATCCTCTTTAGTAATGCAGTTCCCACCTCCACCATAAAGCTTCTTCTCTGCCCCCAGTTGTGTCTCTGGTTGATGAACGCTTGTCATGTGCATCATTTGTACTGTCTTGTAACAGTCCTCACTCTGCCATGCATCAGCAGGAACTCATTAGGTTTTTCAGTAACTATTTGTGTTTGTGAGTCTTATTTCACTCTCAACTATTTAAGGGCAGGAACCATCTCATCCTTCTAAGCCTCAGTTTCCATATCCTTAAAATGGACATAATATCAGTGTCTTAGGGTAGTGGTAAGGATTATATGCGCGGGTGGCTGAACATTTGCCACAGTACCTAGAATATACTCCATTTCAGTAAATGGTAGCCAGTATCATTATCCTCAACAACATGAGCATGGTTCTCAATACATTCCTAAAAGCATAGAGTATATAAAGAAGATCTGTACCCATAGAAGAATTATAGGATGCTTAACGCTGCAGAGATGCCTGACCTAACTCAATACCCCGCCCATAGCATAGCCCCAAGAGGTAGCTCGTCTAGCCTCTGGCTGAACACCTGTAGTGACAAGTAGCTCATCATTTTCAAGGCAGCTGCATCCAAAGATGATGCTCTCTAACCAGAAGCAGGCCCTCCCTATGTTTACATTTGCATCTTTGAGTTTGGGAAACACTTCTCACATGAATCAATAGTTTCTCCTCATTAAACTCTGAAGAGGTGACTGATGTTGAAGGCTCCCAGGCTCCCCAGAGTCTGATGCACTCTTGATGCCAAATAAATGTTGCGTTGAGTTAGCAAGGCCACGGTTTACTCCTGGTCTTTGTTCAAGTGTCCCTTTCCTGTCTCATTTCACTGCACAGAACATTTTCCCAGGCCCTGCTTACCACAAATTCTGCACCCTTGTCTCTGAGCCTGGGTTAATAGTCTTTGAAAGTCTGTTAGAAGGCCAGAAATTCTGACTTTGCCAGCCCCTGAAGCCACAAAAGAAACAAAATATTACTCCACTCTGAAGTGGGCCTTGTTGTCACACAGAAGAAAGAGTGGCACCCACTTTCCGAGTGGGATATAGATGGGAGTTATAGTTTTATGTAGTTATATACATAGATTATACTGACTCATTTTGTTTGCAGTAGAACTGAAATACTACTAATAATTATTTTTATCACCAACTCTGATCTTCTCCGCTCATGGCTTAGTGAATATATATATTTCTTTTTCAAAAATCAATATTTAATAAAGTTATCAGTATCTGTGTTCTAAATTGAAGCCTCCCCTTCCAAACACACACAGACACACTCCCACCTTCTTTTTTGAGAAGCTGAAGATATTGCTGCTTTCTGCTGGCTGCTCACAGCTCTTTATTTTAAAAAGCAATGTCTCCTTATAGTAGCTAGCTCCCCACGTGCTAAGTGTTTTATCGTTCCAAACAATTTTAGCCACTTCCATATTCCTGCAGCAAGGTTGGCAAGATGTCTTGCTTTGGCACATCAAGCATCAGGGTGGCTCGTCTGCACCGTGCACTGCTGTACATAGTACATGATTCCAGCCAGGTCTCCTGTCCTTCATGCCAGTCTCTAAGCAAGGATCAGAAATACAACCCATGTGAGAGTCACTGCTATTTCTCCCACCATTAGTTTCTATTTCCCACTTATACCAGGAATTCTTATAAAATAAATCCTAACTCACTTCAGGAAGAAATGTGTAAAGAAACAGGATAAACCACCACATTAGACAGTATTTAACCATCTTCTCCATGACGAGCTTTCTGTGCCTTTCTTCACCCAAACAATGCGTACAAAGATACCAAAGGCATATCACATATCAGAGTCAACTGCAAGGCATTGTCAAGTCCCCAGGAAGTATGTAGAATCCCCAGATTGCTTAACAATTTTCCAAAATTGTCATAGATTCCCAAGGTATATCTATGACATTTATCACACAGATGGCACTCCAGGCAAATGGCAACAATGATGAAAATAACATTAGTAATGATAATAATAATAGCTAGCTTGTGTTGTGCATGCTTACCATACACTCGAGGGTATTCTAAGCCCATTGAATGAATTACCTCCTTTATCATAATCATACCTCTTTAAGGAGATACATTATCATCCCCATTTTGCAGATGAGGAAATCGATACTCCAAGAAATAATTTGCTAAACTCACATCTAGTGGGATGTGTTAGAATTAGGATAAAATTAGAATTAGCATTAGTTTTCTTTCTTTTTTTCTGCATTCCCATGTTTATTTCAGCATTATTCACAATAGCCAAATATTGGAAACAACCCAAGTGTCCATCAGTGGATGAATGGATAAAGATGAGGTATTTATATACTGTAAAATGTTATTGAGCCATGTAAAAGAAAGAACAACATGGATGGATAATGAGGGAATTATGCTTAATAAGAAAAGCCAGACACAGAAAAACAAATACTGTATGATGTCACTTATTTAATGGAAGTTTAAAAAGCCAAACTCATAGAAACAGAGTAGAATAGTGGTTCCCGGGGGTTGGGACAGAGGGGCACTGTGGATATGTTATTGAAAGGTACAAACTTGCAACTAGTAGATCAACAAGTTCTGGAGATCTAATGCACAGCATATCAATTATAATCAATAATACTGTATTATATACTTCAAAATTGCTAACAGACTAGACCTTAAATGTTCTCATACCACAAAAGGAATAGTTATGTGACGTGACAGAGGTGTTAGCTCAACGGTGGTAATTATACTGCAATATGTAAATGTTTCAAATCAACACATTACACAACCTTAAACTTACACAATGTCATGCCAATTATATATCAACTCAAAGAAGAAACAGCATTTCATTGAGGTAAATGCTAGACAGCAAGAATACAGACATGAGTTACACAGTCCCTTTGATGTCAGTGTGTTTAGGGGAGAGAGATAAAATTATTAGTTTCCTAACACGGAAAGACCTTACACGTGAGGCCCAAGCTTTCTTTGTCAGTGACCACCTTGGCCCCATACCCCTAATCACATTTTGTCGTTGCCACTGTGATGCCGAAAAGAAGCACAGAAAGATGAACCCATTGGCCCACAACCTATTCTTCTCAAGGCTTGTGGCATAACTGAACTCAGCTACTCTGCCGGGTCATTCTTGTCCTGAATCCTATTCTGATTCTGTAACACTTTCTAAACTTTCAAGTCCATGTAACCCTGCCAGCCCAGAGAGAACAGTATAAAAATGTAAACAGGATTCAGTGTATGATTATATGAAGAAAATACTTAATCTCTATCTATATTTCAACATAGAGCCTTTCCTAGTCAAGCAGCCTATGTTGTTATTGCATTCCATCATCTCTAAAATGTGGATAACAAGGATACCTACTTCATTGAGAACTTATGAGTTTAAACCAAATAATGTACATAGATCACTTAACAGAGTGAATGACACATAGTAATTGTTCAGTAGATAATGAAACGTTTATAACTGTAATATATCATCATCATCATCATCATCAAAGAATAAGAAATTTTGCACTTTGGACAATTTATTTACAGACATTAAATTCCCATGGCATTAGAAAAGTGACCTCAAGATCAACAAATCATAATATGGATCCAGTTCAGGAATTTCCTCTTAAATTTCACAGCTGACTGTGAAATTCCTATTCATAAAATTTTCTAAGGGAAAAGGAGGCATGAAATTCAACTTTAAATATTAAATTGTTTTGTTACTACCTTACTGAACATAGATGTTTTCTTCCATATTTTAGGCCACATGTGGCCATTTTTTCCCCCCATATCATTCCTTTAATTCCATTTCAGAACTTAGTGGAAAGCCTGAGCTTTGATTTTGTTATTTACAATCCTATCATAGTATCCCTCAAAAATGACTGTAATTTTCATTTAAAATAGTTTTAAAATATGATCAAATTTCTGGAGTGCATACAAAGTTTCAAGTTTTAAAAAACATGTTAAAACATTCAGGGCAAATGTAGACCATTTCTGCAGGCAATATAGTTTAAGGAGCTAAGTTTTAGGTTGAATCTACCTTGTGTTAAAATTCTGTTTCTGGTATACACGGCAGAGATGTGTAAACTAGAAGAAAACACTTGGGCTTGCCTGGTGGCGCAGTGGTTAAGAATCCGCCTGCTAATCCAGGGGGCACGGGTTCGAGCCCTGGTCCAGGAAGATCCCACATTCCACAGAGCAACTAAGCCTGCGTGCCACAACTACTGAGCCTGCGCTCTAGAGTCCGCGAGCCACAACTACTGAAAGCCCGCGTGCCTACAGACTGTGCTCCTCAATAAGAGAAGCCACTGCAGTGAGAAGCCTGCACACCACAACGAAGAGTAGCCCCCACTCGCCACAACTAGAGAAAGCCTGCGTGCAGCAACGAAGACCCAACGCAGCCAAAAATAAATAAATAATTTAAAAAAAAAAAAACCCTCTTGAACAATGTTTTTTTTTTTAAAAAAAGAAAACACTTAATGGACCCCAATTCATGTGCAAATTAAAAGAATATTTTACTTATTTCAAGAAGTTGTGGTTAGGATTACTTATGACAATATACAACACTTACTAAATATAAGGTGGTTCTGATGCAATAGTGGTTTGTGATATCAGCAGTTGCACTGACGAAGTGACTATTGATCATTTTGCCTAGAAGAAAAAGCATCCCAGAAATAATATACTTGTGTTAAGATTAGTTTTTGTTAGTTTTGTCTTTAAAAGCCCACGTTTTGCAGGCAAAACTCTAGTCATCTCAAGGTAAAGTTGAGGTTCATCTCTCTAGGAAACAGTACCATTAAAACCTCATTCTAAGTCATGCCAGCATAAAATATCTTTTCATCTTATTGTTTGTGCTTTATATTATTCTGGTTTTATGGATTTGAATGATCTCTGTAACAAAATTGCTCATCATTCTTTTTAGTCTTCCTGAGCCCAAAATAAGCACCTTGACATAAGAAAAAGTAAAGAAAAAGAATTAATGTTTATTGAACGCCTACTATTGCCAAGGGACATCCATAAATGCTATTTGTTTGTTTGCTTTATTAATATTTACTTACATATATGTTACTTAAGCATCTGTGTCCAGATACACTATTGTACATTTTACAGATAAGGAAACTGAGGCTCCAAGTCTTACCTATGATCACACACTGATAACTGGCTAGGATGTTTATGATCGTTGTGTTCTTTTTATTAATGGATGTACTTATCATTCTGAAATGCCCCTTGTTATTTTCGGTAATACTCTTTACTTTAAAGTTTATTTTATTGATGTTAATATAGCCACTTCAGGCTTCCTATCTGCATAGTATCATACAGAAAATTGAGAAAAATAGTCATTTATATTTACAAAATAGTCATTTACATTTACTACTTCCAATCTCTTTGTTCTTTTCCAAAGATCTGAGTTTCAATCAGGTGTCATAGTCCATAATGCTGAAGAAATTCCTTTATGATTTCTTGTAGTGTAGACCCACTAATGATAGATACCATTAATTTTCTTTTACCTGAAAATGTCTTTATTTTTGCCTTCATTCTTGAAGGATATTTTCACTGGGTACAGAATTTTAGCTTGACATAGTTTACTTTCTTTCAGCATTGCCCTTTGGCCTGCATAGTTTCTGATGAGAAATCAGTCAACATTTGGATCACTGACCCCCTACTATGTAATGTCCTTTTTCTCCAGTTGCTTTCAAACATCTCTCTTTTCTTTAGTTTTCAGTAGTTGACTTTGACCTCACTGGGTGTGATGTTCTTTATAGTTATATTTCTTGACTTTGTTGAGCTTCTTGAGTCTATAAATTTGTGGCAATTATTTCTTCCAATAAACTTTAAGCCCTATTGTCCCGCCTGTCTATATGCTAGACAACTGACTTTATGTTAGACAATGTGTTATTGTCCCACAAGTCCCTGAGGTTTGGTTTATATTTTCTCAATATTTTATCTATGTTCTTCGTATCAGATAATTATTGTTTCTCTATCTTCAAGTTCACTGCCCCTGTCTTTTGTCACTTCCAGTCTACTGCTATATCCATCCAATGAACACTTTAATTCCAGGTATTATATTTATGGTTCTAGAATCTGATTTGGTTCTTTTTTACAGTTTCTCTTTCTCTGATTAAATATACTATCTTTTCAATCATTATGAACACATTTTCCTTTAATCATTGGACATAGTTATAGAAACTGCTTTAAAATTCTTGTCTGCTAATTTTATCCTCTCAGCTGTTTGTCATTTTTCTTGAGACTGAGTCACATTTTTTCTGATTTTTTTGTAAGTTGTGTAATGTTAGCATGCATCCTGGACATTGTGAGTGCTATGTTATAGTCTCTGGATTCTGTTATATTCATGTGAAGAGTATTGTGTTATTTTCTCTTAGCAGAGTTTAAATGGGCTCACACCACCAATTTTGCCTCTTAGGTTGCATCTAAAATGTCAACTCTGTTATTTTACTCTCGGCCAGGCTGCATTAAATCTATCTGTGCATGCAAGTTTTAGGCAGGAGGCAGATATTTGAGCAGAGTTGGTGCATGCCTTGGGGACTGCCCCTCTCTGGACATTGGCTTTCTGGGATTCTCCCTCCCATTTTCCAGTGGCTATGATTGCCCCAAATTTGACTTTTTGGGGCCACAAAGATATGGGTTTTGTATTGGAGTTTTAGTCACTCCATGTAGCACCAACTGTGGCCTGGCTCAGTTTAAAGGCTGTAAAAGTAGATAACTCACTCTGTACTTTTTCCTTCTTCCAAATGTCAACTCTCTTCTAAAATACTCCTGCTCTTGTTCACATTCCAGGGCCTTTAAGTAATTGCTGTTTACATTTTAACCACAGTTTATAGTTGTTTACTGCAAAAGGGTTGGCTGATAGAAGCTTTCTGAGCCATACTGTTCCACTAGGCTGTTTGTTACATTGGACAGTTTCTGAGACCCAGCTGTTTGACATAAAGGTTCACTGACTCTTGAATACACAGTACTGCACATATTAAAAGACTGGATAGAGGTATAAAAAGTGTAAGTGCAAAATCTGTAGAATACTGCCATGGTAGTTGTTGATATCCTTATAGTTAATTAATTCCACTAGTATTTACTGAGGGCCTAAAATGAGTGTTGCAGTGTGTTAGACACTGGGCAAACAGTTGTGAACAAAATAAACACAATTCTTCCCTTATGGAGCTTGCATTCTAGCAAGGGCACAAACATCAACCTAAAAATCACAAAGATATTATAGTATAAATTGTCCTAAAGTAAAAATGCAAAGTATCATTCAGTATATCTTGGAGGCTGGTTAGGAAGAGACTTTCGGGCCATGCTCTAGAATTAATGAAAATTCACTGTGCAAAGGTTGTTAATAAGAGCATGTAAGAGAGACGAAAGATCAGGTTCAAAGAGACTGGTATAGGAGAGAGCTTGGAGTGTTTGGGAACAGGAAAATAATCAGGCTAGAATAACTGTAGCAAAGACACTGGATGAGAATGGAATTGTCAAAACCAATCATGCAGGACCCATGGTAAGGCTATTGGAGTGTATATTATGAACAATGGAAACTTAAAAGATTTCACCAAGAAAGTAACATGGTTAGGCTTGGTTTTGTTTTTTTCTTTTCTTTCTCTGAAAGAACACTCTGGTTACGATGGAAAATGGATCAGAACTTGTGTCTGTATAGAGAATAGTAAGTGTTATTTAGTGGCCCACACGTAACATATTGGTTTCTTAAACTGAGATGGTGGAAGTAAGCTGTAGAGAAGGAGAAGGATGCAAGAGAATTTTAGTAGTTTAAAATCTTCCAGATGGTTTATACCTGAAGGTGGAAAGAAAATCAAGAACCAAGAGAGTACTAGATTTCTGCCTCCTGTAAATGGACATATGTTTGTGTCATTCACTGAAAGATAGCCAGGTTCAGGCAAAGAAGATAAATTTAGTCTTGAACATGAGTTTGAGGTACCTTCAGGATATCGAATAGAAGATGCCACATCAGCAAGCAGATATATGGGCTTGAAGCTTAGAGGTTAAAATCTGGGGGCCAGGTCCATATAAATAACAATTGAAACCATGAAAATGAATGAGATTATTTAGGAAGATAGTATAGAATGTAAAGAAATGGAGGCCTAGTTGTGGGCAAATGTTAACACAACTCAAGCCAGGCAGCTCTCGGTCTAGTATGGAGTGTTTGGGGATGTCTGTGTAGCAAAGAAGGGAGATAGAAGGAAAGCCTGTGAGTGTGACATCATGGAAGTCAAGAGCAAACATAAATAAATAAATAAAAAGATTTAAAGAAAAAGTGAATAGCGATAGAACCAAATACTTCTGAGATATCTAGTAGGATAAGGACTAAAACATTCTCATTGAATTTAATATCATGTAGGTCAATGGTGACCTAAGCAAAAATATTTTCTATGTAGAGAGACAGGGGTGGGAGCCAGATTGGAGTGGGCTAAGAAATGAATGGAAGTTGAGAATACATGAAAAGTGAAGGTTAACAATACTTTAGAGCATTAGCTGTGAGGAGCAAAGAGAGACAAAAAAGTGATGTCTGAAAAGTGAAGATGGCATTTGAGAAACAATGTCGTACAGAAAAATAATTATTGTTTATTTGTTTGTTACAGACAGGGGAAACTTCAGTGTTTCAATGGTGCTGGCAAAGAGTAGAGTGGGCAAAGATGAAGATAAAAGAAAGTGCAAAGTCATATGGGAATGGGAATACAGCCACAAGTGGAGCTTGGCCTCACACAAGAGGAAGGCTCCTTCCTAGTTATGACTGGAGGAAAACAAGAATGGAAGACAGAATCATTGCAGGTTTACATATGTGTATAGGGCAGCTAGCAAAAATGTGAGGAATGTATCAGCTGTATTATCTTTATTCTTCTTGTGAAGTAAGAAGCAAATTCATTTGTTGAGAGTGAAGGGAAGAGGAGGTGAAACTAGGCTTGGAAGAAGTCAGAATGGTTTAAAATATTAGTGTAGAGAATAGGAGATTAAAAAAACATGGTAGGTAGAATTGCTGGTAATTACAGAGGGCCAACTTGAGATTGAGATCACAAATGTGTAGTGGACCCAGTCTATCTGCTGAGTGATTTTCCTACAGGTGTGTGCAGCTGCTAGTGTAGTCATCAGGTAACCTGGCTGTTGGTACATCTATTTCCCAGAAGATTTAATCTGAAGTCTGCTCGACTAGGTAAACCTATATGGAACCATGCCTTTCCCATCTGTTTATCATTACCTACAAGAAAGAGAACTAATGTTAACTGTAGTATCTTACGTTCATTCAGGAATTTTCAAACTTTTGTTTCTAGAGCTCCCACTAGAGTTTTGGGAAATATATGTACCCTCTTCCATAGTGTTCAGTGCACATCTAAGTTTTTTCATCATAAGAATATGGGGTTGCAAAGGATATAATTTCCAGTCTATTATATGTTCTGGACATGCTTTAAATATGTGCTACTTGTTACAACTTTGGAGCTGAAAATTTATCTCAATTTACAGGTATAGCTCTTTTTACTGTGCTTCGCTTTATCATGCTTCAAAGATATTGTATTTTTTACAAATTGAATGTTTGTGGCAACCTTATGTTGGGCAAGTCTATCAGCACCATTTTTCTAACAGTATTTGATCATTTCTTGTCTCTGTGCCACATTTTAGAAATTCTCACAATATTTAAACATTTTTCATTATTATTATATTTGTTATGGTGACCTGTGATCAGGGATCTTTGATGTTACTATTGTCATTGTTTTGGGACACCATGAACTGCACCCATATAAAACAGCAGACAATGAATATGTGTTGTGTGTTTCTGCTCCACCGACAAGCCATTCTCCCATCTCTCTCCCTCTCTTAGGGTCTCCTTATTTCCTGAGACAGAACAAAATTGAAATTAGGCCAACTAATAACCCTACGATGGCCTCTAAGTGATCAGGTGAAAGGAAGAGTCACATGTCTCTCACTTTAAATCAAAAGCTAGAAATTGTTAAGCTTAGTGATTCACGAGAAGTGGTCAAAATGTTAACATTAACAGGAATTTGGAAGAAATTGATTCCAACCTTCATGGATGACTTTAAGGGGATCAAGACGTCAGTGAAGGAAGTAAATGCAGATGTGGTAGGAATAGCATGAGAACCAGAATTAGAAGTGGAGGCTGAAGATGTAACTGAATTGTTGCAATTTTCTGATAAAACTTTAATGGATAAGGAGTTGCTTCTTACGGGTGAGCAAAGAAAGCAGCTTCTTGAGATGGAATCTACTTTTGGTGAAGATGCTGTGAAGACTGTTGACATGACAACAAAGGATTGAGAATATTACATAAAATTAGTTGAAAAAGCAGTGGCAGGGTTTGAGAGGATTGACTCGAATTTTGAAGGACGTTCTACTGTGGGTAAAATGCTATCAAAAAACATTGCATGCTACAGAGAAATCACTTGTGAAAGGAGGAGTCAGTCGATGAGGCAAACTTCATTGTTGTCTTATTTTAAGAAACTGCCAGGAATTCCCTGGCGGTCCAGTGGTTAGGACTCCACACTTTCACTGCCAGGGCCCAGGTTCAATCCCTGGTCGGGGAACTTAAGATCCCACAAGCCGTGTGGTGTGGCCAAAAACAAACAAACAAACAAACAAAAAACTGCCACGACCACCCCAGCCTTCAGCAACCACCGCCCTGATCAGTCAGCAAGCATCAACATCAAGACAAAACCCTCTACCAGCAAATAAATTACAATTTGCTGAAGGCTCAGATGATTGTTAACATTTTTCAGCAAATAAGTTAAAAAAATTTTAAAATTAAGGTATGTGCATTGTTTTTATAGACATAATGCTACTGCACACTTAAAAGACTATGGTACAGTGTAAACATAATTTTATATTCAATGAGAAACTAAAAAATTTCTGTGTCTCTCTTTATTGCAATATTTGCTTTATTGCAGTGGTCTGGAACTGAACCAGCAATATCTCTGAGGTATACATACGTATATAATGTCTCCTACTTGAGCTAACTGGCAAAACAAACTTTTGCATCCATTCAATCAATCAAATAAGAATTATTATTATTTTTTGTCAGAAAAAGACTGACTTCAACTCAGAGTTCATATAAACTAGTTAATAAATGACTTAATGGCCAGCATCTCTCTTCTGAGTCCTAATTCAAACATAGATTGACAGCTAGAAAAAGCACAGAGCATTGCCAAGAGCTTGTCACCTGGATAAAGCAGGGCCCCATAATCTTGCTTTGCTTTCTCAGGGCTTCTCTTTGAAGCAAGACATTTCCCTCTGGCCCCCTGTTTTGTGGCTCAGAAGTTTTTACCTCCCAGGGCAATGAATCAGAGTGAGAGTCACTACGGGTGGAAAATTGGTTTTTCTTTATAAAGTGGAAACAGGAAAAGTGTGAATGGGAAAAAAGGATGGCAGTGCAAAGGACTTTCTAGAGGATCAATTTTAGGAAAGAGGATGTATGAATCTGAAAACTGATTTCCTTAAAGTACACACTCCCACATAGCTCTGGACAGTTTTCATATGTGACCAAGTAAATGCTAATTCCAGGTGGAAGAATACCACTTCACACCACCGTTTTCCAGTGTGTGGAAAAGCAATCTATATTCCAACATTTGTTTAAGCTGTTTTGTTCATGGCGACTTGCAAAGTCCAAAAACGTCAATACTGGGAACTAGGAAAACATCTCCATGTGTTAAGTCTCAATCTTCCATTTTGCATATGAGAAAATTGAGTCTCAGAGAGTTGAAATAATGGGACCCTAGTTGTCAAAATGGTCCTTTTAGGACAATTTTTAAATAAGGTTCAAAGTCTAAGTAAAGGTCTAAAAATACCCATGAATAAAACTCTGTATTCACTCATCACTTACCCATCCATTCCAGAACACAACTAAGCCCCTTCTTTGTTTCGGGAATTATAAGAGATACAGTAATAATTTAGCAATATACCCTATCCTTAAGGAGCTACCAAAAGACAGAATGTGCACACAAAGAGAATAACTCAAGAAAGTACATAAAAATGGGAATGTGAATACAGAAACAGTGCCCTGTGGGTTCAGAGAACCTTAAGGGGTCTGGGTTTACTTTTGTGGGTAGAACACCAAGCTGTGAATTAACCTCCAGGGCCACCACATTGCTGATCAAACATAGACCAGGAGATGAATCTCTTTCCAATATTCCCAAAGCTCTCCTACACAGAACCAAAGTCTTTGGAGAGCAAAGACTGAGCCAGCTTCTGCATTACCAGTCACTGACTAACTAAGAACTGGGAATCCAAGAGCCAACGGCCACCTTTCTCCATCTCAGGAGGTATGAGCACTACACATTGCCTTACACACAACCCTTCAATGATCAGCAATGGAAGGTGAGCAGGGTGTTCTAGTGGCAGAAAGAGGAGGAGGAAGTGCCTTTGAAGATGCTAGAAAAATGGGTAAATATAGTTTAGTAAACTTTTCTTTAAACTCCTTCAAAAACAACTTTCAGAAAAGCTATAGTTTAATACCTACAAAGAGTAGAGAGTGCAAACAATGCTATCGAAGAGTCTGACCTTTCTCAGCAATAAAAAATCGACATCTCACTCTCCCAAACTCTCATAGCATTTTGTTGCTGCCTGTCTTCCGACACTGATCCTGGTCTGACTGAATTGGGGTTTATATTCATATTGGGCTCTTTCCCCACTCCTAGACTCTGAGCTCCTCGAGTAAAGACCTGGGTCCATCTCAATTTTTTATCTTCCTGGAACATGAGCACAAGATAAGTGCTCATTTTACCTACAATGTAAGACCAAGAAATCAGTTGGTACCATGTAGGTAACACAAAGGATTTCTGTCAAAATCCCAAATTGGCCTCCTCTAAAGCGTCCTATAAACATTTATTTTTCCCTAACTTTCTTAAACTATAATAGTAAGAACTCAATGTAAACTATAATGTCTATTTTGAAAGTAATTCGCACTTCGGTGGTTGCTCTGTGATATCATATACCTGCCAGGTTAAACCATCATCTGACAATGGCTTATGAACAACCCTTGATTTCAGTGACAGCTTCAGGACCAATCCCCAGAGATGTGACAACCAAGTAAATAAAGAACAATTTTTCTTATTATGTCTTTTTTTGTGGCTTAGAAGAATGTTGGCTTGGATTTAACCCAAAGCAAACTTTTGAGGTGGGCTGGACTCTGAGGAATTCTAGTTTACAACAGAAGAGCTGGCAGTCCCTTCTCTACAACCTCACAACCAGGTTTCACTCCACTGCCAACCCCTAACTTAATTTTTTATCTGTAATTCAATGAGAGGTTGTGTTTCCAAATCGCTTTCAAATCCTCCAGCTGTGCTTTCTCCTGGTGCATGATAGGTACATTGCCTCCCGATTGAATTATCACCCTCTTTATATCTATCTTTCTATATTAAAGTCTGGTTAGCTGCTCTCCCCAGCGCCCTGGGGCCAGGCCCCTTCCTTGGCAGAGGCTACCATTACTTTCTCAGTAAAGCACTAGGTAGACTCATTAAGTTTCAACATTAGACAAGCTGTAGGAAACTTTGGAGTTTCTTCCACAAAAGAGAAATGAAATCTTGATATACCTATAAATATGTGGTGTTTTCAACCCTATCCCAAGCTGTTTGTTACATTTTAATGCATATTAATATATGTAAAATAAGCTCACCAAAGAAAAACTGTGGCTTAATGAGTGTTAAGAATGACAAAATCCAAGACTAACTGAACCTCATAAGGGACTTGCAGATAATTTTAAAGGATAAATTCTCTGCCTCCTCCGCCTTATTATTTGAGGAAGAGCTGGTGCACATGGGGAAAGAAAAAAACAATGAGCTAGAGAGAAAATATTGCCAAAAAGTTATCTGATTGGAAGCTCCCTTACAGCAGCATTGAATGCATTTGCTCCTCATTGGACCAGCCAAAGTTCCACCTGGATATGCACATCACTGTCTCTGAACATCAGAGATGCGCTCCTGGCCTCCCCCCAAAGAAGAACAAAGCCCTATGGCTTGAAAAGGGATGCCTAAGTGCTGCTCCACCTTTGGATGTAATACCAACCCTGCAAGGATGTCTGAGCAGGGTGGCACTAAGAGTCTGTGGCTTCAGTGGGCATTGGAGAGCTCCATGCCTAGCCCTTCAGCCTACTGCACAGTTTATACCGCCAGCTCGGTCTCTGAATGGTCCAAAATTCACAAAAGAAGGGAAGTAAGGAGATAGCCAAGTAATTACAAGAGAAGATGTTGAAAGGGAATTATTTTGTACTAAATAACTATATCCTTATAAGTGAATGGGATTATTTCTGGGGAAAAAAGAAAAAATTATGTTTACCCAAGTGGAAAGTTTTATTTTCAGTCATAAGCTGAGGCTTCATATCCCATTAAGTAGCAAAGGGAAATAACTCTTTTAGCCTTTTCTTCTTCCTGTCAGTTTTGATTTAAATGAAACAAAAAGAGAATTAACCAGGGCCACAGGTCAAAGGATTCTAGCTTTCAAAATCAGAACTCTACGATGGATGTTCTGAGGCAGTCAGCCAACTGGGGAATAGATGTGGGTTCTATAGGAATCAGTTGACACTACAGGAGCTTAAATGGGGCCTCAATATCCTCCATCATTCTAGCTGCTAAGGCTCTGACCCTGCTTGGGATGCACGCCACCTCTCCTCATTCTCTCCTTGTAAAGAAGGTGAGATGATTTAACTCCCATCGGGAGCTGCCATGTAGGAAGGACCATCTTCACACACAGGCAGGCAGGCTAAGTGGTGGGGAGGGAAGTGCTACACAGTGTGATGGAGTCACACATCTGCCCCAGTGGTTGAGCTGCTCTCCCTACAAACACATACCTGCATCCCTTACGGAGAACACAGGCAGACAGAGTGGAGGGGCGGGAGCCTCACTGCGCTGGGAAATTTGGAAGCAGCAGCAGGAACTGGAGCAGGCAAAACTCAAACATTCACTGAAATGAAAGACTTCAGGCAGCCTGTCGCAATAGGGTCTCTCCCTATAAATCAGTCACTTCAGAATTTACCAGCTTCTTCCCACCTGATTCAGAGGGAATACCACCAGGGTCTATGCTGGTAACATTTTCTTTCCCCCTGATCCCTTAAGAATGGAAATCTACAGTAAAATATTTTAACAGCTATGGTCCAGAGAATATGCACTCCCCAAATGATTATTACATCGTTAGCTTTAGTCCAATTCCTTAGGGGTTCCTGATCAATATCTTGGTAAGAAAAAAGTTACGACTCAGAGAGAAGAAAACTCTCTAAGTAATTCCACCAACCCTTCTCTGATGGTAGCATTAGTCCATAATGGCAGTGTATTTTCAGATAAATTCTGGGATCTTTTCCCTTAAGGGTGTTACTGAGCTGAGTGTATTAAACACCTTCCCAGACACACAGTAACTCCTTCTCTTCATCCATCTTGTCTTTTCTCAAGGGCTATTCCTTCCCAGTCTTTGATATGTTGTTCACCTTGTTACTACCTATCTTGTCAGGCATTTCCTCTGTGGTTTCCGACATTTCATGCATCATTGCTCCCTATGTCTTTTTCTTACATTTTTTGCTTCCTAGGCCTTGAATCACTTTTTGGTGCAATATTTCATGACATTCATTTTTCATACAAATTTGCAATTTATTTCCGTTTCCTTTCTGATCACACCACATTTCACACTCCTTAAGACACTGACTGGAGATCCTTTTCCAGAAGAGTCATGCATGAAAAGAAGGAAAGGAAGAAAAACGACGTGCCATCATCACAAAGCCAGTTTATACACCTGATTGACTCTAGAAGATGTTATACTGACCAAAAGTAAAGGTGAAGATCTTGGTCAATGATGAAGATAAACAGGTCTGCATAAATGCAGTTAATCTGCAAAGGAGAGAGAGTGTGTCTTTCTCCAGCATGACTAGTATTTTAATCAATCTTAAAATTTTTGCTACCAACCAAGAGTTAAACCATCTTTTTAAAAGATGGTCTTCAAGGTTAGCAGACGTTGAGATAAAAATAAGTTATGACTCAAAGAGAGGTGAAAAATCAAGAGATCCTTAGCACAGAAGAAGGAGATGTGTTTTAACTGAGTTTCAAAGCCATATGGAGAGCTGATGAGGTGGAGAAATGTAAGCAGGATTTTTTTTCCAGATGGTGGGCACTTGAGTTGAGGAGATGAATTTTGTAGAGGTCAAGGACCCAGGGAAAAAGGAGTTTGAAGCTGTACAGAATTGAATCTCAACGTCGAAGGAAATGAAGGATTCGATGGTGCATAAGAGTCTAGGTGAAGGAGATGAGATGTGGAACCAGCTGGTGGTATCCAAAAGATTTCTCAGTATATGTAAAATTAAAAGGATATAAGGGTTAAAAGGATATTAGTTGTCACTAATGCAACAACAAAAATCTCATGTGTTCCTCTGGAACAAAGAATGTGTGATCTACTTACAGAAAGACTACTTAAGTAGAAGAAAGGATAATCACTATTTCTCAAAATGTGGTCCCTCAACTACCTGCATTAGAATCACCTGAAGTCGTACTTCAAGATGCAGAATTCCAGGCCTCAATCCATTTCCTACTGAAAAGAAATTCTTTGCTGGGGGAGAATTTCTAAAAGTTCATCAGGAAATTTTTATGGTCACTAAAAATGAAAATATTGCTGTTAACAGATAGATCCCAGTACACAAGGGAAAGTTCCTGGTGCCCCATCCCCCAACCTGTGGCTGATTTTGAAGGACACTAAAATATACTTAACAATAGGAGTAAGAATCAAATGCAAACAATTACTTACAAGGATACTATCATATAAAGGAGCTACAAAACATTAATCAGACTGATCATTTGATGGGGATTTGTGAATAATTTATTTTCTAGCTATTTGATAGTTAACCAAAAAACACTTTCTGATATTAAGGCTTTGTTTGTTTAAATTCTAGATCCCTCTAAGAGCAGAGTAATCATGGTATACTTATGCTTGGGTCACTGGGGATCTTGCATATTTTCATGCTAATTGCTGGGACTAAAACGGTTTAACATCTTATTATGTGGATACAGAAAAAGTAAAAATTAGGACAGCTGTATACTTACTTTATGTCAAACCTAAAAACTTCCTTTTAAAGGTATGTTGTTTTTGTGTGTGTTTGTTTTTTATTATTTTTACTTTTTACGTTTCTTCTCTCTTAGAAGGCAAACAAAAGGGGACATTTAAAACCCTAAAAATATTATTATAAAAGAGCCTTGAAGAGCCCTGTAGATTGTAGATATTGCTTTACCAGGAAGTACCATTTTGTCAAGATTTCCCCTAAAGCAAGTCTATTACTACACTGATATGCTGTTCATAAAGGCCATTCTAAGTCAAAAGGTAATGGTTGAAAAATTCTTTTCACTGATTCATTGCAAAATGAAAAATGTAAAAATACTTCCTTTTCATGAAGACAAATTGCATTTTTAAATTCTTCTAATGAAGCAGCATTCATCAATGTTTGCTCATTTGTCTTTGCAGGGGGAGTTCTGGGGCACAGATAAGAAGATTAATGTCTCTGAACTTTTCAACACATTGAGTTTAGTCATGGTCCTCCCCTAGTGAGCAGGATTAAGTCAATATCATTACTAAAATTCTAGGAACATTTTAAGATTTACATTACGTTTCTATCTTTTATTTTTTTAGACTCAGAGTCCATCCTGATAACACAGTTTATGTTTCTAATTCTCCAAGTATATAGTTTCAATTTCTTTTCACCTTGGTGAAAACAAAATTGTAGTCAACAGGGATGAGATGGTAGTATGAAAGTTAATAGTGCTTGAGGGTTTTAAGGAACGAGGAAGAAGACAGCCCTCTGTTCCCTTAGAGATCATTCATTTATCAAACATTTATTAAGCATTTATTCTGAGGTAGGCATTGAAGAAGCCTCTGGAGATGTAAAGATAAATAATAAAGCAGTCTTTCTCCAAAGACTCAAAATTGTTGGGAGAGGTAGCCAAGTAAACAAATGCATGCTGTGTGGCAGGGACACAGCACTACTCCATGGAGAGAGAAATATTTTATGAATGAATTATAAAGTACTCAAAGAGGAGAATCATTTGACTGGGAAATGACAAATAAAATTTAGATAATCTACTGGATTGAATAATTCCCCCCCCAAATCATATCTATGAAAAAGCTATAAATGTGACTTCATTTGGAAATAAGGTCTTTGCAGATGTGATGAAATTAAGATGAGGTCATTCTGGATTATGGTTGTCCTTAATTTTAAAAAAATGACGTCCTTATGAAAAGAGGAAAATTTGAACAGAGACACACAGGGAGAATGTCATGTGTTGATGGAGGCAAACACTGGAATGATGCATCTAGGAACCAAGAAACACCCAGGATCTCTGGAAACCACCAGAACCTAGGTAGAGGCAAGAAAGTCTCCTCCCTTGGAGCTTTCAGAAAGAACATAACCTTGCTGACACCTTTATTTTGGATTTCTAGCCTCAAGAACTGACAATAACTTTTAATGTTTTTAGACTTCCAGTTTGTTTTGTTATGGCAGCCCTTGGAAACTAACATAGATATGTATAATAATGAGAACAAAGAATGGTTCCAAACCTTGCCATATTTGGAGAAAATGAGTTTTTCAGGAAGCCAGAAATAGAGAGATTTAAGTGGAAGACATTATCAGGAAATTTGGCTGGAAAGGTCAACTTGGTACAAAGGATTAAAAAAAGTCATGTGCAGAGGTGACATTTACCCAGTACACCCAGTCTGGAGCACTTATAAATTACTAAATATTTTAAGTCTTATTCTTGTACATGTACCCTAGTAAGTGGTATACACTTTAAACTGGAGGAAAAATGAAGCCTTAGAATAGTTTACACAGGGGTAGGAAAGAAGCAGAATTGATTTTGCTTTTGTTTTTTTAGAAAACCTACTCTGAATGTCCCATATGCAAAGGTATGTGCGGAGGAGTGGGTTGAAAGACTATAAGCTGGGAGACTAGACAGGAGGATGTTACCATGGATCAGATGAAAGACTTAAGTAGATGGTTAAGGAGTACCACTTTCAATAATGATGGACTAGCTTGTATCAGATAAAAGAAAATCATGTTGCAGTCATTGGAGACCAATCAAAAACAGGTATAAATTAAAGGGGATACGACCCTTGAAAGCAATGAAACAAACTAGGTGAGATCCACATTAAACCAGTTCTTTCCCTGAGGACATTCTCCTGTTCACATTATACAGATAGAGCTCAAGCAAAAAATGAGAGCTTTTCTGATAAGGAGTCAGGGAAAAGTTCAGAGCTGCCAAGGAGGTGAGAAATTGAAGAAAGAAATTCCCCTCAAAGGAAACAAAAACAGGGAAATCTCCAAAATCTGCATACACATACCATTCAAATCTTGATGGACTTCTGATCTGGATACACACAGAGCAAGAATAGAAACCAAGTTTTGAATTGGAAGAATTAGAAGAGTTGGAAGGCTAAAAGAGTTGAGCAGAGATTTTCAATAGCTGCTCAGTGCTGGGTGGGAAAACTTCAGAGTCCAACTCCTGCCATGTTAGAAGGGGTTGACAAACTCAGAGTTAGTCTTAAAATTTAGGAGGACAATGCCATAAAAGTAAGAACATGTCCAGAACTAAGGACCATACCTTAGGATTAAAGACAAAATTGAAATAACAAATTTTACATCTAAGCTTTCATAATGTCAAGATAAACTACCAGTAATTTAGTAATTTAACTGTGTAAAAAATAAAACTTAATAGTATATAGAATTTAACAGAATCCAGTGTCCACATTTCATAGTATCTACTGCAACCAAATATTATTGTATATACCAAGCAGCAGGAAAATGTAACCTATACTCAAGAGAAAAAAAAAAAAAAGTGCCATTAGAAGACCACCTAAAATGATCCAGACTGGAATTAGCAAACAAGGACATGAGTGTAAAATATGTCAAAACATTTCTCAGGAAAAGATCGATATATTAGATGAAGAAATGGTGAATTTTAGAAAAGTAATAAAATCTCTAAAGAAGGACCAAACAGAAATCCTAGAATAAAAAAAAAAAAATACAACATCTAACATAAGAAAAATTAGTGGATGAAATTGAGTAGATTGAACACAGCAGGTAAAGAAACAGTGAATTTATTGATAAGTCAATGGAAATCCTCCAACCAGAAGCATTAATAGAAGAAAAGACTAAACCAATAAACAAATCCCCAATTACCTGTGGGACAGTATCAAGACCTCCAACATACATGTAACTGGACTCCCAAAAGGAAAGAAAAGAGAAAATGGGGCAGAAAAAAGAACTTGAAAAAATACTGGCTAAAATGTCTCTGCATTTGATTAACGACATCAACCAATAGATCCAAGATGCTCAGCAAACCACAATCAGGTAAATATGAAGAAAACCACACCAAAGCATATTATACTCAAACTCCTAAAAACAAAAATAACAAAAAATCATAAGAGCAGCCAAAGAAACAAGGATGGCTGACTTCTTATCAGAAACAACAGGAAAGAAAAACTGATGGAACAAAATCTTTAAAATACTGAATGAATAAAACCTCCTAGAATTCTATACCCAGTGAAAATATTCTTCAAAAGTCATTTTAAAGTAAATCTCTTTTCAGTTAAATGAAATATGAGAGAATTTGCAGCCAGAAAAACCTCACTACAAGAAATGCAAAGGAAAGTTGTTCAGGTTGGAGGGAGATTTTACCAGATGGGAAATCAGATCTAGAAGAAGAAATGAAGAGCAGAGCACTGGAAATAGTAAAAATTGGGGTATATTGAATTTTTTTGTTTCTTAAATTCTTTTAAAAATGGTTAAATGTTTTTTTAAATTCATTTTTTATTGGAATATAGTTGATTTACAATGTTGTGTTAGTTTCTGCTTACAGCAAAGTGAATCAGTTATACATATACATATATCCACTCCTTTTTAGATTCTATTCCCATATAGGTCATTACAGAGCACTGAATAGACTTCCCTGTGCTATACAGTAGGTTCTTATTATTTATCTATTTTATATATATAGTAGTGTGTATATGTCAATCCCAATTTCCCAATTTGTCCCTCCCCACACCTTTGTTTAAAGAAAAATGGTATTTGTACTTTATATTGGGGTTCAAAATACATGTAGATGTAAAAGTATATGACTAACTTAGCACCAGAGAAGGGAGAGGTACACTGATTTATATTTTTGTAAAGTTCTTACATTACAGGTGAAGTACTAAAAAGTTCAGGATGCATGTTACAATTCCTCGAGCAACCGCTAAAAGTTAATACAAAATTAAAGCAAAAAGTCCACTAGAGAAGATATACTAAAGTACTAGAAAACACTTTCTGATTAATGTACATGCAGGCAGAATGGAGAAAAAAAGGAGAGGGGACAAGCAGAAAAAAAATCAAGTCGCTAGATTTAAATCCAATCATATAAATAAGTATATTTCCTCAATTAAGAGAATATGTTATCCAGTCAAACTGGATAAAATTTCTGGATCCACTATATCAAATATAGTAATATAAAGTTATATACAGCTGGAAGTAAAAGGATGGAAAATACAAAGTTTCAACTATCAAACTTAAGAAAGTAGAGTAACTCTAATATCAGCCTTTTAAGACAAACAGTATCACTTGAAGTAAAGGGAGGCATTTCATATGCATAGAAGGGTAATTTTGTCAAGACAACATCAGAATACTGAATAAAAACAAATATATATCCGACATATCTTTAAAATACATAAAGGAAAAATTAAAAGGAAAAATCCTAAAAATTGAAAGGAGGCATTTCATAAGCATAGAAGGGTAATTTTGTCAAGACAACATCAGAATACTGAATAAAAACAAATATATATCTGACAGATCTTTAAAATACATAAAGGAAAAATTAAAAGGAAAAATCCTAAAGAGAGAAATAAACATAGCTGGAGATTTTAACACTCCTTTTGTAGTAACTGATAGACCAGTAGACAAAAAAAATTCAATAACAAAAAGAATATTGGATAGCAATAGAGGTTATCTTGATTTTATTAACATTTATGCAATACTGAATCTGACAAATTTAAACACATTCTGTTAAAGTGGATGTAGATAGTACACCAAAAAAAGATCATGTGCCAGCCTATAAAACAAGTCTCATTACTTTTAAAAAATTGAAATAACTCAGTTTATTCTCTGACAACAGAATTAAATTACAATCAATAGCAATAACCACTACGGATCTCACAAATTTATCTAAAAATGAAAAACTGAATATTATGAGCAGCCTTATGCCAATGAAATCAACAATCCGAAATGGAAAAAATCCTCAAAAAAACACAGTTTATCAAATTGGCCACAGGTAGAAATAGAAAATATGAACAGCCCTACATCTTTTGAAAGAAACCGAAATTGTGATTTAAAATTTTCCCAAAAAGAAAACTCCAGGCCCAGATGGCTTTACTAGGAAAATCTATCAACCATTTAAATTACAAATGATACCTAGCTTATGCAAACTCTTTCATAAAATAAAGTTGAGAGAACACTTCAAAACTCACTTCATGAGGCCAACCTGACCCTGCTGTCAAAACTTGCCTAGGACCCGACAAGAAAAGAAAATTACAGACAAAACAACTATTAAAAGATAGAAATTCAAGGTAATTTGAACACCAATTAGATATTTGATTTTATTAAAGAAACTGTTGTATGTTTTGGTGTGATAATGGTATTTCAACCATACTTTAAAATAACTCCTGTCTTTTGAAAGAGGTAGTGAAATATTCCTAGGTAAAGTGGTATTAAACTTAATCATATAAAATGGATCTCTTTATTGGTCAAAAATTATCAAATATCAGCAATTTCACAATTCAACCTAATGTAATATCTGGAATTTTACTCATTATAGCCCAGTAGGGAAGGTGGAATAGATGTATAGGGGAAGATAAAACAAAAATTCTGAGATGATGATTATTGTATTTGGACACACCATTTGCCTCATGACCATTTTCATTATATAAAAGCTGTGCTGCTTGCTCTACCTATCACATCACCTGTCTTGCTTGTGCAAAGGGACACATTTCAGATCCCAGGAAGAGGATGCAGCACACAGAACCATTCACACTTCACACGGACTGGACATTGTCACACTGAAAGATCAGTGCATGTCAACTCTGAATGCCCTGGTCATAGCATTTTTCATGATATGCCATCTGTTTCATAACTTCTAAGGGCCATTTCTATTCAGCTATTCCCTCTCATGTATTCCATTTGGAAATTCTTAAGCAAAACGAAGTCTCTTTATAAATCCCTGCACATTAGTAAATTGTTCTGAATTGTACTTGAATTAGTCAATTTCTGAAGAATGTTACACACATTATCTTTCTTGTAAATTTCAAAAGACATCACAAAGTGTAATCTAGTCATTGATTTATGGACTTGAATCTTTCAAAGGAGGGATTCAGATTCACTTTGTGTCCTTGAGTTGCTCCATCTGGCATTTAGATAGGAAATATTGTCTAATACGTGGGAAATTGGTTCCTTATTCTCCTCTTCCCAGGACAAAGATCCATCATCAGAATATCTAAGTATAAATTCTACTCTCAACTTTAAAACCCAGACAGACAGACAGGTGCACACACATACACACTCATACACACACAATCTGATAGATCTTCTTCTATCATTTCTTCTATTGACTGAGAAATATGCTCTTTTACATGCATTTCCTGTGTGCCATGGTACTCCACAGTACTCAGGCTACTGGGCTTTTACATCAGTTCAGGTCTGATCAGGAAAGAGAAAACATGCTGTAATTTTAAACAGGGGAAGCTTGATATAAAGAATATTAAGCTATGATTAGAGAATAACTGTAAAAATGTAAAAAGAACTCTGAAGGGTACTCTAGGGCTGATGGTGAGTGTGCAAGGAAAGATAAAATTGGAAGGGAGATGCCACCCAGACTATTGGGTGGTTGGTTTGCACAGGCCAAAGTTGTCCATAACTGCTGAGCAAGTAGGAACAATCCTCCAGGTCACAAGTGAGCCAACACTGGTGAGCTGACAGACAGGGAATCGGGCATTACCCCAGGCACAAGGCCTGGAGCCATGGTGTTCATGTCAGGAGAAGTGTGAGAAAGTGGGCACCTGGCCTGGGCTGGGCTTGGGCTATGAGGTTTCTGAGGTCCTGTGCTCCGGGTGTGTGGCTAGGGCAGAGCCCCACCGGACACCTGAGCACACCCACACCACAGTGCCATCATGCAGCCAGAGCAGACAGAAGCAAACACAGCAACCAGAACCAGGAAGAGACGTCCCCTCCTCACAGAATGCCCCTCACTGCTCTCTCCTGACAAAACTTCATGTCACACTCACTATTAAGGAGAAAAGTTTAATCCATGAAACCTTCGGAGCAAGTACTAAAGGATGAATTTGGAGCTGAGAGAAAAAAAAAAAACCCTGTTACGGCTAGTGGATTTCTGGGTTTCACATGTAGACACAGTCTCCCAAAAGTGAGCCAAGATCTAACTTATTCAGCTCATGCAGCTCAATATCAAAAATACAAACAACCCAATCCAAAAATGGGCAGAAGACCTAAATAGACATTTCTCCAAAGAAGATATACAGATTGCCAATAAACACATGAAAGAATGCTCAACATCATTAATCATTAGAGAAATGCAAATCAAAACTACAATGAGGTATCATCTCACACCAGTCAGAATGGCCATCATCAAAAAATCTACAAACAATAAATGCTGGAGAGGGTGTGGAGAAAAGGGAACCCTCTTGCACTGTTGGTGGGAATGTAAATTGATACAGCCACTATGGAGAACAGTATGGAGGTTCCTTAAAAAACTAAAAACAGAACTACCATATGACCCAGCAATCCCACTACTGGGCATATACCCTGAGAAAACCATAATTCAAAAAGGGTCATGTACCACAATGTTCATTGCAGCTCTATTTACAATAGCCAGGACATGGAAGCAACCTAAGTGTCCATCAACAGATGAATGGATAAAGAAGGTGTGGCACATATATACAATGGAATATTACTCAGCCATAAAAAGAAACGAAACTGAGATATTTGTAGTGAGGGGGATGGACCTAGAGTCTGTCATACAGAGTGAAGTAAGTCAGAAAGAGAAAAACAAATACCGTATGCTAACACATATATATGGAATCTAAAAAACAAAACAAAAAAATGGTCATGAAGAACCTAGGGGCAAGACGGGAATAAAGATGCAGACCTACTACAGAATGGACTTGAGGATATGCGGAGGGGGAAGGGTAAGCTGGGACAAAGTAAGAGAGTGGCCTGGACATATATACAATACCAAATGTAAAATAAATAGCTAGTGGGAAGCAGCCACATAGCACAAGGAGATCAGCTTGGTGCTTTGTGACCACCCAGAGGGGTGGGATAGGGAGGGTGGGAGGGAGGGAGATGCAAGAGGGAAGAGATATGGGGATATATGTATATGTATAACTGATTCACTTTGTTATAAAGCAGAAACTAACACACCATTGTAAAGCAGTTATACTCCAATAAAGATGTTTAAAAAAAAAAAAAAAAGATCTAACTTAGTGATTTCCATGGCATCCTGAGCTCCATGAAAACACTTTTCATCTAAGTATCACTGATCCTTCACATAATGGTTAAGAATCTCAAGGTGAGCTCTGGAGCTGGGCTTCCTTGGACTAAATCCTGGCTTGGCCACTTTTCAGCCGTGTGACTTTAGGGTAGTTACTTATTCTCTCTGTTTCCTCATCTAAAAGGGAGAATAATAAGCCCCACTCCTGGAGCTGTTGGAAAGATATAATGACTTAATATGTGCTAGAGCTCAGGATAACCCCTAGCTCATTGTCAGAGCTCAATAAATAGTAGTTTTTAGTAGTATTATTGATGGAGCACCTATGAGGTAGGTCTCTTACATCTCTGGAAAGAGGTAACAAAAAGCCTGGGAGCCAGTCTTTTAATCACACTTACTCACAGGTTCAGGTATTTCTTTCATCAACCCTATTGACTTTATCATGCCTCCTCTTGCAAACCACGGAAATTACACTGACATTGTTTTGTGCTTGAATTCCATAAAATATGGAAAGTTCATTACATCAGAACTCCCCCATATGTTTAACTCCCCACTGACGCTTCCAAATATGTCTTCCTCTTTCTTTCTTCACCTCCATTGTACAACCTGAGATACTTCTCTCAACCATTTATCTCTCAATTTGTATGCTGACACTTTAAAGCATACTCTATAAACAGAAAGGCAACTTGTTTAGAGGTCAGAAGTGATGCTCAATTTTGAAATTCTAAATTTGAACGTCCTCATTTTCTGAGAATGTTTCCTACTTCATTTATTTAAAACCTAATTTATGCAATGAGATTGCCAGGAACATATGCCAGTTAGTCTTAAATGCTAAAATGAGAATCACTAGGTTTCCCACTACGACCTTTGGGTACAGCTTTAGTCTTCCAACCAGTTTTGAAATATTCACTTCTCTGAAGGGGGGGCAGGTGGGTGGGTGATAAAATTAACACTGAGACACCTCTATTTTATAATTCCTTCTCCACTTCTGTTCATTATTCTGAGTGTGAAACCTAAACTTTTACTTTGCTACCTTTCAAAATGATTAATGTTAGGTCAGGTCAAAATTCTTTTGTTTCCAAGTCCAAAGGGCCCAGAATGATCAGACTTCTGACATGCTCCAGGCCAGTTCAGCATAAAGAAATAAGTGGAGACTGGGGGCACGTTGTCATCTCCATCTGCATACCTCCATGATGAAGTGACACAAAATATTACAGTTATTTTAATACTTCTATATTCTCCACTATACTGAACATACCCCTGCAGACAGACACTTGTCTTATTCATGCTGTAACTCAAGTAACCAGGATAGTTTTAGCACAGTGTATGACCCTAATAAGTGTGATATATAAATGAATGACTGAAATTTGCAAAGTTGAAGCCCCCTTGCTCCTTTTCCTAAATCCTTTTCAGGAAACAATGTATCCAGATATGTAGCTTAGAAATAAAATCTTTTTTCAGTCTGCAGCATACAATAAAACATTTCCACCAAAGCTAAATGGCTCACAGGATTTATTTTTGTGTCCACTGTTACAAGCCAGGAAAACTCAAACCTCCACAGGATGACTAAGTTACTGTTTATCCTATTTGGGGATATCAATGACAAAGATATCTAAAATCAACAATGAGAGTCTCCATAATACTCAACAACTTCCTTCATCCAACCTATCTTCCTGCATGAAAGGCAAGCGTACCTCAGTGAAGAAAGTTTCAAGTAAAGAATCAAGAGGACCTCAGGAAAATTCAGATATAAGTGTCTGAAGATGCTAATCCTACTTGCATTAGAGCAAACCCAGCTACAAAGAAACATCAAAGGATGAATGCAAAATGCAAATACTCACATGTGGTAAATCAATCATGATCTATGGCCCAAAGCCCCAAATACAAGGTATCAGCAACGATGCGGACCAATTTTCCAAGCAGAGCCAGAAGTAAGAAAACACATGATTCATAGTACCTGGAGACACAAAAAGATCAGATTAAATGGATAAATCAAAGCAGAAGTAGGAGAATTTTTTAGAGACGCAAATAAAGAAGGTGACAGAACTGACTTGTCTATGGCAGGCAGATGGATGACATTTTCACATTTCTTTAGGTCATCACTAGGCAAACCACAAGGATGACAATGTAGACAAGAGGAGCTCAGAATAAAAATACAACAGCCACCTTGCAGAATTTCTAGAAAGATAACTCATCCATTCATTTACTTATTCATTAATTCAATAAGTCTTTGTTGAGTACCTCAGATGCCATGCACTGCTCCAAAAAACAAGATAAATCAGATAACACACTTACCACGAGAGCACAGTGTTTAATGTGGATAAACATATATGCAAACAGTTAAATTTTGTACAATGTTTTAAGTATCATAATGGAAGCAGGGACACTTCCATGAGAAGACAGAAGTGTGAAATATTAAGTAGACACGGTATGGTAGCAGATTAGGAGGTTAAATAACTGTGTAGACTGCCTTTGGTTTGGCCAGCTTGGTCTACTCTAACAAATACCAGAGACTGAGTTAGCTTAAACAACAGAAATGTATTTCTCACAGTCCTGGAGGCTGGAAAGTCCAAGGTCAAGGTGCCAGCCAATTAGGTTCTGGTGAGGACCATCTTCCTGATTTATAGACCGCCACCTTCTTGCTGTATCAGCACACAATGGAGAGAGAAAGAAGAAGCAAGTTCTCTCCTGTCTCTTTTTATACTAATCCAATCACTCCACCATCATGACCTAATTACCTTCCAAAGGCCCCATCTCCAAATACTATCACATTAGAGATTAGGGTTTCAACACATGAACTGTGGGAGGGAAAGGGCTCAAACATTCAGTCCACTGCAACCTTCATCTCTTCCCTGGACCACAGCAAAACCCTTCTCACTGTTCTTCTCACCCATCTGGCCTCTCTCCAAGCCATTTCCCGTAAAGTACCTGGATTGATTTTCATAAAATGTAGATCTGATTATGTCTTAGCCCTGCTCTAAACTATTCCATTGCTTCCCACTCTACTTAAAGTAGAGAAAATCACCCTTTGTGTGGTTTGTAAAACCTGCGGGATCAAGCCTTGTTTTGTGTCAGTTTCATCTTGCTTCTTTCTCCTCCTTGCTCTCTCAACTCCACCTACACACATGTATTAGTTTATCAGCACTGCCACTGCAAAATACCACAGACTGGGTGGCTTCAAATAGATATTTATTTTATCATATTTCTGGAGGCTAGAATTCCAAGATCAAAGTGTTGGCAGGTTTGATTTCTCCTGAGGCGTCTCTCCTTGGCCTCTCACCGTGTACTCATATAGTCTTTCTTCTGTGCATATATACCCCTGATGCATCTTTGTGAGTCCAAATTTTCTCTTCAGGTAAAGACATAAGATTGGATTAGGGCCTAACCTAATGGTTTCATTTTAACTTAATTATCTCTTTAAAGACCCCATCTCCAAATGCAGTCAACATTCTGAGATAGTGGGCATCAGGGCTTCAAAATTTGAATCTGGAGGGGGAGACACAATTCAACCCATAGCAATGTATTTCTTTTCCTTTCCTAAAACATGCCATCTTTTTTCTTAACTGGAGTCTTCACACATGCTATTACTACTTTGGGGTGATTTTCCTCTCCACTTCAATAGGTTAACATCTATTTATTCTTCAGATCTCAGGAAGTTTTTCCCTAAATTCCAATGTTGAATGAGTTGCCCCATTACATACATATCCTTATATCTTATTTACAGAAATTTGTCCTCTTGTAATTACGTACTTAATTACTCATTATGGTTATATTAATCTTCTCTTGTCCTTAAACAATGCAGCCTATGAACATAAGAACAATGTCTTTTATGCCTACCTATATTCAATTCCTTATTCATTTCATGAAATTATACTCAATTTTATTTTTTGTTTTGTTTGCATTTATTGTGTTCTCTAATTAAAAGAAATCAATTGTCCTTGTATTTAATTACAAATTTCTGTCCTCTCTAGCTGTTATCTTATTTGTAATTATCTTGAGTACTTCGCCTTTGTGTTCTGCATTCTTTTTATTCAACATACAGATTCACTTTTCAATTGTGTCTATTCTTTGCGTTGTGGTTTATATTTTATTTATTGGTTCTGCAATGGAGCTTCTTTGGACCTCAATTAATTTTTTTTACATTAACAATATCCTTTTTCATGCCATTTTATTATTTTATTACCTTATCTGTAAGACATACAAGGAACCTACCAAGCATAGCACAAACAGTAGGCACTAAAATAACAGAAATAAAATCTGTGCTTTCCAGATAAGAAAAAGAAAAATGAATAATAGAAAGCACTCAATAGAAAAGACAGAAATAAATGTAATGAAAACAAAATCAATCCCCAGAAGGCAGAAAATAAGAGAAAACCACTAATTGTAAGAAGCAGTCTAATTTTAGTGATGTTCTAATGTAACACCATGAAATAAAGTCACAAAACATTCAAATATAGTAGCGATCTTACAAATATAAAGGAAATATATACCTATTTACTCATTTGCATTCAGTAGAATATATATATGTGCATATGTACATATTTGTAATCCAGATAAACTGCTTAAAGTGTTAATTTTAGAAGAAAATGAACCCAAAAGTTCAATATTGAGGGACAGAAAAATATATAAAAGGGCAACCTTACTAAAAAGGAAGCTAGTAGAAAAACATCCATATCAGAAAAAAAAATTCAAAGTAAAAGTATCGATAGTTATAAAGAGAGAAACTATATATTGCTAAAAGTGCATCCACTGAAAAGAAACCCATTGTGAACTTTAATGACCTATAGATGCAGAAATAATAAAGCAAAATTATAGAACTAAAGTAGAAATCGAAAAAGAATATTAATCACAGTAAGAAATTTTAATCATCTATTCCAGAAATAGATTTCTTAGGCAAATGAAAATAGTAATAATCTAGAACTTTTGAAAAAGAATGTTAAAAGCTTAATCTAATTTTTACAGAGACTCTATAAAAATGACCCTTCACCAAGTAAGTAACATATATATATATATATATATATACATATATATATATATATATATATATATATACATATATATATATATATATATGTATATATATATTATTTTCAATTATATGGAATACTCCTAAAACTGATACTGCACTATAATATTTCATTTCTAAAAGTTGTAAGATGTACCATTAGTTCAAGAAGTGGAAAGCTAATAAAAGAAAGAAAAATAACAAAGAGAATAAAATAATACATAGAAAGGAAATAATAAAGATTAGAGCAGAAATAAATGAAATACAGAACAGGAAAACAATAGAAAAGATGAACAAAACTAAGAGTTGGTTCTTTGAAAAGATAAACAAAATTAACAAAGCCTTTAGCTTGGAGACCCAAGCTAATAACATTAATAAACTAGTTTATTAAAATTATAAATTTTAATTAATAAAATTTAAGATGAAAATTAATAAAATTATAAATGAAAAAGGAGGCATTACAATTGATACCACAGAAGTACAAAGATCAATAAGAGACTACTATGAACAACAAACTGGACAATGTAGAAGACATGAATAAATTTTTAGAAACATACAACACACTAAAACTGAACCAAGAAACAGTAGAAAATCTGAACAGAAACCTCACTACAAAGAAAAGCCTAGGACCAGAGGGCTTCAATGGCGAATTTTACCAAACATTTAAAGAAGAATAAACACCAATCTTTCTCAAACTTTCAAAAAATAGAAGAGGAACTACCATATGATCCAGCAATCTCACCTCTAGGTATATATCTAAAGGAAACAAAATCACTGTGTCAAAGAGTTATCTGCACCTCCATGTTCATGGCAGAATTATTTACAATAGCCTAGACATGGAAACAACCTAAGTGATGGATGGATAAAGAAAGTGATACACATATACAGATATCCATCCTTTAAAAAATAAAATCTTGCTATTTGCAACAATATGGATAGACCTTGAGGACATTATGCTAAGTGAAATAAATCAGACAGAGAAAGACAAATACTGTATGATCTCACTTATATGTGAAATCTAAAAACAAAAAGACAAACAAACAAAAAAGAACAGATTTGTGGTTACCAGAGGCAGAGGGTAAGGAGTGGGCAAAATGTGCCAAAACGTACTAACCTACGGAAATGTGAATACAGTATACATTTTAGTTAAAAATAATATATAAATATTGGTTCATCAATTGTGGCAAATGTGCCAAACTAATGTAAGATGTTAATAATTGATGAAAATGAGTGTGGGATATATAGACACTCTCTGTAGTATCTTTGCAATGTTCTTGCAAATCTAAAGCTATTCCAAAATAAAAAGCTTACTTAGAAAATATACAGGACACATAGAACTAAATCTTGAGAAAAGATGTACAAAAATATTTTGAAAAAAATCATGAAATGTTATTAAAGGTGCATAAAATAAAATCTGAATAAAAGACATTCTGTGTGCATGGTTGTGAATGTTCACTATCATTTACATATCATTTGTTCAGAAATTAATTTATAAATTAATATAATTTCAGAAAAAAAAACTCAAACAGAATTTTAAAAGACATAGGCAAACTGATTTTAAATTAACTGTAGTTAAGAAGTTTAGATTCAAGAACATCCAAAAATTTTGTGATTAAAAAGAGAACAATATGTTGGTGTATGCCATACTAGATATCTATAATTAGTATAAAGTTGTATTAATTAAAATCAAAAGGTGTTTATGTGGGGATAGACAAAGAGATCAATGGATCAGAATACTCAGATAATATTTAGACTCAAACATATATGGGAACTTGGTAGATGACAAAGGTAGCATTACAAATCAATGACAAAGAAAATATGTGTTCAAATATAGGGCTGGGACCACTAAATTCCATATGAAAAAATATTAATTTAGTTATCTACCTAATCCCACACACAATAATAATTCCCATGTATATTTAAAAACTAGGGTTGTAAAATACATTGTAAAATTATTCAGAAAAAAAGCCTCTGTATATTAACAAATTACAAAGAAAGAAAAAAATCAAACAACTGAATTGAAGAAGATAATTGCAGTACCAAAAAATAGAAAAAGTATAAATGTCTAGAATGAATTTGACTGTTTAATAAGAAAATATGAATCTAATTAACAGATTAGCTGAAATGATACGTCAAAGATTAATTCAAAATATCTGGACATGATGGAGGAAGTGAGTACGGATATAGATGACACAAGATTGCTCATTACTTAAGTTGGATGACAGGTGTATGGGGAGGAGAAATCATTACATTATGTTTTCTACTTCAGTGTTGGCAACTGTTGACTCCACAAAGACCACCGATAAGCGTTTTGCTTTGCCAAGGCTAAATGTATCAGAGTCATGATAGTGACTCAAAGCAATGATATCAAGAAAAGACATTTCTGAAGATGGCAGAGTAGAAGGACTGCGCTCACTCTCTCTTGCAAGAGCACCAGAATCACATCTAACTGCTGAACAATCACCAACAGGAAGACACTGGAACTCACCAAAAAAGATACCCCATATCCAAATACAAAGGAGAAGCCTCAATGAGACGGTAGGAGGGGTGCAATCACAATAAAGTCAAATCCCATAATTGCTGGGTGGGTGACTCACAAACTGGAAAACAATTATACCACAAAAGTCCACCCACTGGAGTGAAGTTTCTGAGCCCTACATCAGGCTTCACAAACTGAGGGTCCGGCAATGGGAGGAGGAATTCCCAGAGAATCAGATTTTGAGGGCTAGTGGAATTTGACTGCAAGGCTTCAACAGGTCTGGGGGAAACAGAGACTCTACTCTTGGAGGGCACACACAAAGTAGTGTGCGCATCAGGACCCAGAGGGAAGGAGCAGTGACCCCATAGGAGACTGAACCAGACCTACCTGCTAATGTTGGAAGGTCTCCTGCAGAGGTGGGGGATGGCTGTGGCTCACCGTGGGGACAAGGACACTGGCAGTAGAAGTACTGGGAAGTACTTCTTGGTGTGAGCCCTCCTGGAGACCACCATTAGCCCAACCAAAGGGCCTGTAAGCTCCAGTGCTAGGTCACCTCAGGCCAAACAACCAACAGGAAGAGAACTCAGCCCCACCCATAAGCAGAGAGCAGATTAAACTTTCACTGAGCTCTGCCCACCAGAGGAACACCCAGCTCTACCCACCACCAGTCCCTCCCATCAGGAAGCTTGCACAAGCCTCATAGATAGCCTCATCCACCAGAGGGCAGATAGCAGAAGCAAGAAGAAATACAATCCTGCAGCCTGGGGAACAAAAACCACATTTGCAGAAAGACAGACAAAATGAAAAGGCAGAGGACTATGTACCAGATGAAGGACCAACATAAAACCCCAGAAAAACAACTAAAGGAAGTGGAGATAGGAAAACTTCCAGAAGAAGGATTCAGAATAACGATAGTGAAGATGATCCAGGACCTTGGAAAAAGAATGGAGGAAAAGATCGAGAAGATGCAACAAAGGTTTAACAAAGACCTAGAAAAATTAAAGAACAAACACCTAGAAGAATTAAAGAACAAACAAACAAATATACACAAAATAATAACTGAAATAAAAAATACACTAGAATGAATCAATAGCAGAATAACTGAGGCAGAAGAACGGATAAATGACCGGGAGACAGAAGGGTGGAAATCACTGCCTTGGAACAGAATAAAGAGATAAGAATGAAAGAGATGAAGACAGCCTAAGAGACTTCTGAGACAACATTAAGTGCATGAACATTCACATTATAGGGGTACCAGAAGGAGAAGAGAAAGAGAAAGAACCTGAGAAAATATCTGAAGAGATTATATTCGAAAACTTCCCAACATGGGAAAGGAAATAGCCACCCAACTCGAGGAAGCAAAGAGAGTCCCAGGCAGGATAAACCCAAGGAGAAACATGCTGAGACACATAGTAATCAAACTGACAAAAATTAAAGACAAAGAAAAATTATTAAAAGCAACAAGGGAAAAATGACAAATGATATACAAAGGAACTCCCATAAAGTAAACAACTGATGTCTCAGCAGAAACTCTACAAGCCAGAAGGGAGTGGCACGATACATTTAAAGTGATGAAAGGGAAGAGCCTACAACCAAGATTACTCTACCTGGCAAGGATCTCATTCAGACTTGACAGAGAAATCAAAAGCCTTACAGACAAGCAAAACCTAAGAGAATTCAGCACCACCAAACCAGCTCTACAACAAATGCTACAGGAACTTCTCTTAAGTGGGAAACACAAGAGAAGAAAAGGACCTACAAAAACAAACCCGAAACAATTAAGAAAATGGTAATAGGAACTTACAGATTGATAAGTACCTTAAATGTGAATGGATTAAATGCTCCCACCAAAAGACACAGACCCATTGAATGGATACAAAAACAAGACCCATATATATGCTGTCTACAACAGACCCACTTCAGACCTAGGGACACATACAGACTGAAAGTGAGGGGATGGAAAAAGATACTCCATGCAAGTGGAAATCAAAAGAAAGCTGGAGTAGCAATACTCATATCAGATAAAATGACTTTAAAAAAAGAATGTTACAAGAGACAAGGAAGGACACTACATAATGATGAAGGGATCAATCCAAGAAGAAGATATAACAATTATAAATATATATGCACCCAACATAGGAGCACCTCAATACATAAGGCAAATGCTAACAGCTATAAAAGAGGAAATCAACAGTAACACAACAACAGTGCGGGACTTTAACATCTCAGTTACACCAACGGACAGATTATCTAGACAGAAAATTAATAAGGAAACACAAGCTTTAAATGACACAATAGAACAGATGGATTTAATTGATACTTAGAGGACATTCCATCCAAAAACAGGAGATTACACTTTCTTCTCAAGTGCACATGGAACATTCTCCAGGACAGATCACATCTTGGGTCAAAAATCATGCCTTGGTAAATTTAAGAAAATTGAAATCATATCAAACATCTTTTCCAGCCACAACAGTATGAGATTAGAAATAAATTACAGGGAAAGAACCATAAAAAACACAAACTCATGGAGGCTGAACAATACATTACTAAATAACCAAGAGATCATTGAAGAAATCAAACAGGAAATCAAAAAATACCTAGAGACAAATGACAATGAAAACACAGTGATCCAAAACACATGGGATGCAGCAAAAGCAGTTCTATGAGGGAAGTTTATAGCAATACAATCTTACCTCAAGAAACAAGAAAAATATCTAATAAACAATCTAACCTTACACCTAAATTAACTAGAGAAAGAACAAACAAAACCCAAAGTTAGTAGAAGGAAAGAAATCATAAACATCAGAGCAGAAATAAATGAAACAGAAAAAAAGAAAACAAGAGCAAAGATCAATAAAACTAAAAGCTGGTACTCTGAGAAGATAAAATTGATAAACCTTTTAGCCAGACTCATCAAGAAAAAGAGGGAGAGGACTCAAATCAATAAAATTAGAAATGAAAAGGAAGAAGTTACGATGGACACCACAGAAATACAAAGCTTCATAAGGGACTACTACAAGCAACTCTATGCCAATAAAATGGACAACCTGGAAGAAATGGACAAATTCTTAGAAAGGTATAACCTTCCAAGACTGAACCAGGAAGAAACAGAAAGTATGAACAGACCAATCACAAGTAATGAAATTCAGACTGTGACTAAAAATATTCCAAGAAACTGAAGTCCAGGACCAGATGGCTTCACAGGTGAATTCTATCGAACATTTAGAGAAGAGCAAACACCCATCCTTCTCAAACTCTTCCAAAAAACTGCAGAGGAAGAAACACTCCTAAACTCATTAGGAGGCCACCATCACCCTGATACCAAACCAGACAAAGATACTACAAAAAAAAAAGATAATTACAGACCAATATTGCTGATGAATACAGATGCAAAAATCCTCAACAAAATACTAGCAAACAGAATCCAACTACACATTAAAAGAATCATACACCATGATCAAGTGGGATTTATCCCAGGGATGCAAGGATTCTTCAATATATTCAAATCAATCAATGTGATACACCATATTAACAAATTGAAGAATAAAAACCATATGATGATCTCAAGAGATGCAGAAAAAGCTTTTGAAAAAACTCAACACCCATTTATGATTAAAAACTCTCCAGAAAGTGGGCATAGAATGAACCTACCTCAACATAATAAAGGCCACATGCAGCAAACAAACAGCAAACATCATTCTCAATGGTGAAAAACTGAAAGAATTTCCTCTAAGATCAGGAACAAAACAAGGATGTCCACTCTCGCCACTATTATTCAACATAGTTCTGGAAGTCCTAGCCACAGGAATCAGAGAAGAAAAAGAAATAAAAGGAATACAAATTGGAAAAGAAGAAGTAAAGCTGTCACTGTCTGCAGATGACATGATACTATACATAGAGAATCCTAAAGATGCCACCAGAAAACTACTAGAGCTAATCAATGAATTTGGTAAAGTTGCAGGATACAAAATTAATGCACAGAAATCTCTTGCATTCCTATATACTAATGATGAAAAATATGAAAGAGAAATTAAGGAAACACTCTCATTTACCATTGCAACATAAAGAATAAAATACCTAGGAATAAACCTACCTAGGGAGACAAAAGACCTGTATGCAGAAAACTATATGTCACTGATGAAAGAAATTAAAGATGATACCAACAGATGGAGAGATATACCATGTTCTTGGATTGGAAGAATCAACATTGTGAAAATGACTATACTACCCAAAGCAATCTACAGATTCAATGCAATCCCTATCAAATTGCCAATGGCATTTTGTACAGAACTAGAACTAAAAAATCTTAAAATTTGTATGGAGACACAAAAGACCCCAAATAGCCAAAGCAATCTTGAGGGAAAAAAACACGGAGCTGGAAGAATCAGGCTCCCTGACTTCAGACTATACTACAAAGCTACAGTAATTAAGACAATATGGTACTGGCACAAAAACAGAAATATAGATCAATGGAACAGGATAGAAAGCCCAGAGATAAACCCACGCACTAATCTATACTAATCTATAACAACTAATCTATAACAAAGGAGGCAAGGATATACAATGGAGAAAAGACAGTCTCTTCAATAAGTGATACTGGGAAAACTGGACAGCTACATACAAAAGAATGAAATTAGAACACTCCCTAACACCATACACAAAAGTAAACTCAAAATGGATTAAAGACCTAAATGTAACACCAGACACTGTAAAACTCTTAGAGGAAAACAGGCAGAACACTCTTTGACATAAATCACAGCAAGATCTTTTTTGACCCACCTCCTAGAGTAAAGGAAATAAAAACAAAAATAAACAAATGGGACCTAATGAAACTTAAAAACTTTTGCACAGCAAAAGAAACTGTAAACAAGATGAAAAGACATCCCTCAGAATGGGAGAAAATATTTGCAAACAAATCAACAGACAAAGGAGTAATCTCAAAAATATATAAACAGTTCATGTAGCTCAATGTTAAAAAAACAAACAACCCAATCAAAAAATGGGCAGAACACCTAAATAGACATTTCTCCAAAGAAGGCATACAGATGGCCAAGAGGCACATGAAAAGCTGCTCAACACCACTAATTATTAGAGAAATGCAAATCAAAACTACAATGAGGTATCACCTCACACCAGTTAGAATGGGCATCATCAGAAAATCTACAAACAACAAATGCTGGGGAGGGTGTGGAGAAAAGGGAACCCTCTTGCACTGTTGGTGGGAATGTAAATTGATACAGCCACTATGGAGAACAGTATGGAGGTTCCTTAAAAAACTAAAAATAGAATGACCATATGACCCAGCAATCCCACTACTGGGCATATACCCACAGAAAACCATAATTCAAAAAGACACATGCACCCCAATGTTCATTGCAGCACTATTTACAATAGCCAGCTCATGGAAGCAACCTAAATGCCCATCGACTGATGAATGGATAAAGGAGACGTGCTACATATATACAATGGAATATTACTCAGTCATAAAAAGGAATGAAATTTCGCCCTTTGTAGAGACCTGGATGGACCTAGAGACTGTCATACAGAGTGAAGTAAGTCAGAAACAGAAAAACAAATATCGTATACTAACACATATATGTGGAATCTAGAAAAATGGTACAGATGAACTGGTTTGCAAGGCAGAAATAGACACAGACTAGAGAACACACGTATGGATACCAAGGGGGACGTGGGGGTGGGGGTGGGAGGAATTGGGAGATTGGGATTGACATATATACACTAATATGTATAAAATGGATAACTAATAAGAACCTGCTGTATAAAAAAATAAATAAAATTCAAAATAATAAAAAAAAAGAAAGGGCATTTATATGTCTATCAACAGATGAATGGATAAAGAAGATGTGGTGTGTGTGTATGTATGTGTGTGTTTGTGTGTGCGTGTGTGTGTGTGTGTGTGTGTGTGTGTGTGTATAATGGAATATTACTCAGCCATAAAAAGAATGAAATACTACCATTTACAGCAACATGGATAGACCTAGAGATTATCATACTAAGATACTAAGTGAAGTAAGTCAGGCAGAGAAAGACAAATATGATATCACTTTTATGTGGTATCTAAAATAAATACAAATCAACTAATTTACAAAACAGAAACAGATTCCCAGACGTGGAAAACAAACTTATGGTTGCCAAAGGGGAAAGGGGAGGGGGAGGGATAAATTAGGAGTATGGGATTAATAGATACATACCACTATATATAAAATAGATAAACAACAAGGATTTACTGTATAGCACATGGAACTATATTCAATATCCTGTAATAATCTATAATAGAGAAGAATCTAAAGTTGTACCCCTGAAACTAACACAGTATTTTAAATCAACCACAGTTTAATAGGTAAAATTAACAAAGAAAGAAAGGACATTTATAGGTTTTAGAGTTTGGGCTCAAGTGATTTAAGGTGGTTCTTTCAGGGTACAGAGCTGCTTGGTTTTGAGAGAAGTTTGTGACATAATTGTGGTAGACATAGAGAGGCAATGATTTTGAAGTGAGTCATGATAAATAAACAGTTGTTTGACAAACTAGCTGTTTCCCCAGATGAGCAATCTAATATCTTGTAGGGAAACCATTTGCCCAGATGAGCAAACTCTTTGCCCTGAACTACTGGTGTGCAAGAATTTCCTGAAGCAAATAGTGAAATATTTATTGGTTTACAGCCTCATCTTTTGAGGCAAGAATTCGATGGCACAAATCCTGTAGACCTGCTGACACAGGTGGCCTCAGTTCTCAGTCATGATATTTAAGCTACATAAAAACAGATCTCAGTATATGTTTTCCTTAATAATGTTTTTTGGTTTTGCTTTTTAAATAGGCAATCACAAAAGAATAAACACCAGAGGAAAACCACTACATGAAGAAACACTCATCTTCTTTAATTATTAAGGAAAATTATGTATATATAATTTAATACCAATTAAATTAGAAAACCCAAATATCTCATACTACTAAGATTTGACAAGGACAAAAAAACCTGAAAACCATTCACTGCTGGTGGAAGAATAAAATGGTAAAACATTTTACAGGGCAACTTGTAAAATATCTGGATATAATGAAGTATATAATCTGTGACTCAGCACTGCTGATTTTAAATATATGCCCAAGAGAAACTCTTACACATATTTGCCACAGTTGATATGCATGAAAATATCCATTCCAGTGGTGTCCTTAGTTAAGGGAATGAATAATAAATTACTGTGCATTCACGCAATTCTTACAGCAATAAAAACTAGATTAATATATGTGAATGTGGATAGATCTCAAAAATATACTGAGTGAAAAAAAAAACTTCTGGGGCTGCCCTGGTGGCACAGTGGTTAAGAATCCACCTGCCAATGCAGGGGACACGGGTTCAAGCCCTGGTCTAGGAAGATCCCACATGCCGCAGAGCAACTGAGCCCGTGCGTGACAACTACTGAGCCTGCGCTCTAGAGCCCGTGCTCCGCAACAAGAGAAGCCACTGCAGTGAGAAGCCCACACACCGCAACAAAGAGCAGCTCCCGCTCGCCGCAACTAGAGGAAGCCCGCGTACAGCAACAAAGACCCAATGCAGCCAAAAATGAATAAAAATAAAATAAATGAATTTTTTAAAAAAACTTCTGGAATAATACACTATAACAGCATTAATATACATTTTTAAAACAACAATGCAAGAAGCAATGTTTATGGATTTAGTGACAAAATAATGAAAACATGAACAGGAAGGCATATACCACATTTAGCTCTGGGAAAAGGAGCTAAGATAATGTGATTGCAATGGGGAACAAAAAGGACTTTACCATCTTTCATAATGTTATATATCTTTTATTTGAAAAAAACAATAAAATGAAATCTGAAGCAGAAGCAATAAAATGTTAACATTTCTTCATTCTGGCTGACGGGTACTTGTGTATTTGATATTTTATTGCATGTATTTGTGTATAGTTTTAGAACTTATCGACTTTCATTAAAGGGGAATAAAAAAGTCCGTCAAGGTGGGAAAAGAGTACAGCATAAGCTAAAGATAAGCAGAATCTAGGGCAGCTAGTCTATTTTCACCTGCCATTCCCTTGACATTGGCAATCCCAAAGCCAAAATCGTATACAGTTGAACACTTTCCTTGGTCTTCTAGTTAGTTTAAAATCCCAGAGACACATATCCTAACCCCCAAAATGAATCTCTTTTCCCATTAATATAATAATTTATAGGAGTATCTTTCCCTGTGTGTGGATCTTTGTTGCTCAAATGTTTATATTTTTGTGCAATAAATTTCTTTTTCTTTCAAACCTCCACTGCTGTTGGTGAAAGATCCAAAGAAAATGAGCAAGAAGAGTACAAGAGCCAAAGTAAGAGAATAAAATAGTCTTTGCCCTAATGTCTAAGCTTACCAAGGCAAATACTCAAGTTATTTCATACGGGGTAATTTCCAGCCAAGAGGAGATATCCAGGTCACTTTACCAGCCAGGAGAAGTAAAGACAGATGATGTTATCTCAAGTATAAACAGTCCCATGTTCCTCTAGCTCAAGGTTATCTGATTAAATTACACTGTTACTCCCAAGGCTCTATCCTTCAGAAAATGTGCCCAAATGACTAACTTTACCCTTAGGTGGGAGGAGAGCAGAAGAAAAACCCATGAAAATGTTTGCAGAGATGACATCATTGAGTGAAGAAAAAGATGGCTGTCATTCACTGTGCTGCAGGATGATGAAGATGAGAGAGTTTAAAATAAATGTAAGCTTGCACTTAAAGATACTGATATTGGGGGGCCCCTACAGATTGGGGAGTCATAAGCATACTGAAGAGCTGTTGAAGGCATGGGAGGAAATGGGCTTACCCAAGAATGTATTAACTGAAAAGTGAGTAGGAACAGAAAGAAAGCAAATTTTAACTCATCCACAAAGGAAGAAAAGCCAATAAAAGAGAATAATAGAGGAGTAGCCAAAGAGTTGGAATGGGAATCAGTAGAAAATGTGTCAAAATTCAAGAAATGTAATGGTTTATTTTTCTACCTAGGATGAAATGGTCAACAGTACTGAATGCCTTGAGATATCATCTTATGATGAAGCTTGAAATGACCTTATTGCATTGAACACTTGAGAGGTCCAGGGTAAATGTGAGAGGAGACCTAATGGAAATAGAATAGTGGAAGTTCATTATGGTAGCATGAGATGTATCAATAAATCGGAGGAGAGGAAATGGTTGTAAGTCTATGTGATACTCCAGAGTTGTTGGGTTTTTTTTTTAAAGCAACACTCCACGTGAGACAGGACAGATATAAATTAAGTTAAACCTTGGCATCTTGCTGCTAAACTCTAACAGAAAAGAGAAATTTTTTTTTTTTTTTTGAAATCTACATCACCCATTTTGTTGTAAAAAATACTGTACATTTAATTCATTCATTTAACCTCTAATAAATGCATTTAAATCAGCTATTAATTTGTAAAAGAAAAAGTCAGAACATGTGACTTTTTGAACCCATTATCATTTATTTACACTGATTTCAGTTATTTTATATTTTGTATTTCATTTTATTGAGGCATAACTAAAATGTACAGTTCTGAGTTTGGACAAAAGCATAATCATAGATTCTCCACTCCAATCAGAATATAGAACAGTTCCATCACCCAAGAAAATCACTACAGGTTGTAGTCAATCTCTTCCCTCACTCTCAGTGCCAAGCATGCAGTAATTGATTTGTAGAGTTTTATATAAATAGGATCATAGAATATGTAGCATAGTGCATTATGCACTTAGCATAGTTCATTTGAGAATTATACATATTGTTACATGTATCAGCAGTAGCCACTTGTATGGATGTACCACAGTGTATTTATTCATTCAGTAGTTGAAGAACATTCGTGTTGTTTACAGTTTGAGTTGATTATGGATAGAGCCACCATAAACATATGCATATGTATATGAACCCAAGTTTTCACTTATCTTCAGTAAAAACTTAGGAGTGAGGTTACTGGGTCATGGGTCACATGGTTATTGTATACCAGTGGGATTTTGTTTTGTTTTATTGTTTTATCTTCCCAGTCATTTTAACCAATGTGTAATGATATATCATTTTGGTTCAAAATGCGTTTCCCTAGTGACAAATGATAGTCAACATTTGTATTCAGCATCTTGTATTGCCATTTCTATATTATCTTTGGTGAAGTGTCTATTCAAATACTTTGCCCATTTATGTTTTACTGCATTGTTTCTCTTCTTATTGTTCTGAATGTTCTTTATAAAGTCTGTATAGAAATCCTTTAGTAGGTATGTGTTTGGAAACATTTTTCTCAATCAACAGTTTGTCTTTTCATTTTCCTAACACTGTTTTTTGAAGACCTGAAGTTTGTCTTTGCTTTTTAAATTTTAAATGAAGTCCAATTTATTATGCTTTTGTTGTCATACCTAAGCAACTTGTACCTAAACCGAATTTACAAAGATTTTCTTCTATATTTTCTTCTAGAAGTTTTACAATGTTAGTTAGGCTTTACATTAGGACTATGATACATTTTGAGTTAATTTATATATTTGGTATGAGTGGGTGTCAAGGTCCATTTTTTGCTTACATGTCAATAGTTCCTGAACCACTTGTAGAAAGCACTGTCATTTCTACATTAAATTGCCTTCAATTATTCTCAAAAGCCAGCTGTTCACATATGTGTGGATCTATTTCTGGACCCTTTATTCTATTTCATTGATTCATGTGACTAATTTATCACCTATACCACACTGTCTCAGTTTATAGTAAAATTAAACTTTGGTAGTGTGATTCCTTCAGTGTCTTTTTTGCTTGATTGTTTTTGTTTGGTTTTTTTGTTTGTTTGTTTGTTTTTTCCTCAAGTCACTCATTAGTTCTAATAACATTTTCATAAAATCTTTCACAATCGTATCACATGTAAACAGAGAGAATTTCATTACTTCTTTTACAATCTGGATACTTTTTCGCCTTTTTACACTGGATAGGATCTCCAGTACCATATTGATTAGGACTGGTAAGAGCAGACATCCTTGGCTTTTTCCCTATCTTAGGAGGAAAGTATTCAGTCTTTGACTGTTAAGTATATTGTTAGCTAAGGGGGTTTTGTGCATTCTTTTATTAGGTTGAGGAAGTTTCCTTGTGTTTCTGGTTTGCCGGGAGTTTTAATATAAATGGATGTTTTTAGTTTTCCAATGTTTTTTCTGCTGCTTCTTCTGAGAAGATTATACTATTTTCTTTGATCTGTTGAAATGGTGAATTATATTGATTGATTTTCAAATGTTGCACCAATCTCGAATTAATGGGATAAACCCCATTTAATCACTGTATTGTCTTTTTCACATATTGCTGGATTTGATTTGCTAATATTTTGTTGAGGAATTTTGCTTATGTTTTCATGAGACATGTTAGTCTGTATTTTCTTTTCTTATACTGTTTCTATCTGTTGATGTTTTAAGGATGATATTGGCCTCAAAAATTGAGTTGGGAAGTGTTCCTGCTTTTCTAAAACCTGGAAATTGATGGTTTAAAAGAAATTTATTGAGAGTTTTAAATATCTAGAATAATCTAGAGAAATATTGTTATTCTGAATTCTTCAGAAACATATCTCCAAGCAAAAATGTCTGTACATAAAACATGATCAAAATTAAAATAAATAAAACCAGTTATTTCAAAGTAGAGATTGTTAAATGGACTTCATATAAATGTATGCATGAGCTCCACATAAATATATGATATTATCTGATACTACAGACACACTATAATATTGAGAAAATTCATAACAGTAGATAAACATAATTTAAAGAGAAACTAAAAAAAAATGACTATTTAATACTGATGCAGAGTTGTCAAAGGAAGCTGAAGCGCTGGTGTTCATTAATTCTTTGCAGCACAGATTTAGAATAAGTTGTATATCTTTCAGGCACATGCAAACTCACTCCAGGTTAACTGATTTATGCAGAAGATAGTACATATATTTCCTTTTTCAGACATATTACTCAGTTCCCTTTGGAGATAGATGGAGAGGGATATTCACATTTCAAGTGAGAAAACCAACAAATATGTGATTAACAAAAACCCCTACGGGTGTTTTTATTATCCTAAATGCTATGAAGTTTCTAATGTGTAAGTCATGGCTACTTATATATCAGAGGCATTTTATTACTTGCTTGTTTCATTTTCTTTTAGGTAGGAAACTTTCACTTCGGAGAAAACTAGCAATGTTGAAAAACATGAAAATGTTATTCTTTACAGAATATTTTTTAAAAAGCAATTCCATTTCTACTGTTATTTTTTCTTGCAGTTGGTGTTCGTTGATTCTAGTGGTTGTTACTTCTGGTGGTTCAGTAGGAGTTTGGCTCAAGCTAAGCTAGTGAGTAAAGGAGCAAAATGAGGTAATGAAGGAACATGGCATAAAAGTGAAACTAGATTTCTTAATTAGCATTAAAACTTTACTGAATGTCAAATATTTATGGTTTGGAAACATTAGCAAAAACTTAGGGTTTCTTTGATCTGGATATCTAGGAAAAAATTAGTTAATAGTTAACTTAGAAAATGAGCTCAATAAGAATATTAATCGTAAAATGCATGCCTATGTCCTGCAGGCCTAGCGCCACACCTGGCATATAATAAGTGCTCAATAAATGTTATATCCTCTTGGAAGTAATAGATGATGCGAAGAACTTTTGTTCAGGCACATTAGTTTCCATATAGTTTCCAAGAGGAGACTTCTTTTAAACTTTTATATATAAACTATAGAGAATTATCTATAAAAGCATATTGCTGCATACAGGGAACACCGGCTTAACCCATTCAATTTTCACACAAAAACTTCTCATTGTTCTCTTTTTCCAGGGGTATCACATCCCATTCCTTGCTAATTTTCTCCTTTATTCTTCTAATCTGATTAATACATTTCCATTTTTATTAGGTCTAATAGATAGCTGATCTAATTTGGAGCTTATAAATTATACAGTTATATGTGAATTGATTATAGCACATAACTCTAATGGACTGGCAATCTTTTCAGAGATTAGAAGTGCTGCTCAGTTCCCTTTCTATGGATGATTAATTTTCAGTGGTTATCAACTCTCAAACTGAAAATTAAGCAATACATATTTGCTTTGTGGATGACCAGTTTTATTAAAGTAGTAGAGCTGATGCAATTAATTATCAATACCCTATGAAGTGAAGCCAAAATTAAAATGGCTTAAAAGAAGCAGGCAGGTATCTATTGTCAATGGTAAAATTCAGTTACTGCTGCAAAGAAATAGTGCCAGGCTATTCTTGATCATTTATGCAACAATCTGGGAAGCCTGCACAAGCTATTCCTAGATTTCTTGGTTTTTACATCTTTTAAGGAAAATTGATTTGTATCAAAAACCATTTAAGGTAGAGTGACTTGAAGACGATCAATGTTTCATTTGACTCCACAGAAATCTTTCCATCCCCATTGGTGTTCAGAGGCAGCTGCTGCCTTTGGTGTTGACCATCACTCAAAACAAGGGAGAACTGTCCCCTGAAGTCCACGTATTTAGCTCTCATCCTTGCTTGATCACCATTTCTGAACACAACAATGTAATTAGTGCTCTGAGAACTAAGAGTGGGTACTTGGCTTCTCATCCTTGGTCCTTGAAGTTCTGGGAACCAGAGATTCTGTGATAGTGTCCCTGTAGGGAAGCCACATTATAGCTGCAGGCTGGACTCCCCTGGTGGTGGCTTCTCAGAGGGGCATGAAATTGGCCCAGGTAGTTTATTGCTAGAAATTTCCTTTTGCAATATGGGACTCTTCTGTCATACTATCATTATTAATATCATTAATTAAAGTTATGAATAAGATATAAGATCTGCTCAGCTTGTGTGTGGGGGGAGACCTATGGTCATAGCTTTGAGATTATTGATCATTCATATTTTACGGCGAAATAATTTATCAGATCCTATCCTTTGTGACAGCTAGACGAGAGTATGACCTTGGGTAGAGTTTTGGAAGGGAAAAGATATAAGCAAAAGAAAGTCATCTGAGTCAATGAGGTTCTGAAAGGATAGTGGGAGGATGCTGAATGTCAGGCAGTCCTGAGGCTGGGGCTTCCAGAAGTAAAGAGTACAATGAAAAAGAAAAATACTACTAAATCTATAAACTTTGCATCTATTCTTGCTTATAACAAACATAAATGTGGCCATGATTATTACAATGACTGAAAATTCTATCTACATTCCCCCTCAAAAATATCAAGCTTTAGTTCCCAAATAGGTATTATTTTAGAATCACTATTACATCAGCTAAGTAATTCTCCAAAAAGCAGAGACAAACAATAGTATTTATTCTTTCTCCTCTTTATAATACTTATTACATTTTTAGAAACATAAATACTCTATAGAGCAAACAGAGAAAGAAAACATTCTCTGCTACTCTGGCTCCTACTTGAACCCGGCCTCTATATGAAGTCTCTGTCTATGCCCAGGGTTCCTGTCACATTGGACAACTTACAGTATTCTAAGCTGTTTATTATCTCTTGTGACATGCAATTTCCAAGAATTTTTAACCTCCCTGATTCTACCTAGAAAAGTCTTATTTTCTTCCAAAGTACAGTTTAAATATTTAGTATTCCGTGAATAGTTCTGTCCCCTCCCACAAAAAACTAGTCTCCAGGTAATCAATTGATGCTAACTTGGTTTCTCAAGAATGACAGAGGTCATGCCCTCAGCTGGCTGAACGAGGAACATTTATTGGGCATTTATTATTTGGCAGTACTGTGCAGAGGGCTTTCAATGTGCTATTTTATTTAATCTTCCAATCAAAAGTATGAATTAGGTACTATTATAATTCCATTTTTCAGATTAGAAGACTTAGGCTCAAAAGTTTAAGGAATATGTCCATGGTCACAAAGCTTATAAGAGATTAAATTCAGGTCATCTGATGCTAAAGTTTGTGTATTTAACCAACACACATCACTGCCTCTCATATTCTGAGAAAACCCACATAAACCAAGGTTTATTAATAGAGTCCTGAAACAAGAAACATATTTCAGTACATCCTGGACCTCAGTGAAGAAGAGATATCATCCAGCATGATGAGCCAATCATCAATGACCCTGGAAGATGAATCCAGACAAGTATAAAAGAGAAAAAACATTCTAATAGCTAACACACTGTGGTTTTCGATACGTTCTATTTTTTTAAGCGGGGTATAGTTGTTTTACAATGTTGTGTTAAGTTTCTACTGTAAAGCGAAGTGGAGTTCCCTGTGCTATACAGCAGGTTCTTATTAGTTATCTATTCTATACATATTAGTGTATATATGTCAATCCCAATCTCCCAATTCATCCCACCCCCAATCCCCCCCAGCTTTCCTCTCGGTGTTCATACGTTTTTTTCTCTACATCTGTTTCTCTATTTTTGCCTTGCAAACCGGTTCATCTGTACCATTTTTCTAGGTTCCACATATATGCGTTAATACACGATATTTGTTTTTCTCTTTCTGACTTACTTCACTCTGTATGACAGTCTCTGGGTCCATCCAGGTCTCTACAAAGGACGCAATTTCGTTCCTTTTTGTGGCTGAGTAGTATTCCATTGTATATATGTACCACAACTTCTTTATCCATTCGTCTGTCGATGGACATTTAGGATGCTTCCATGAGCTGGCTATTGTAAATAGAGCTACAATGAACATTGGGGTGCATGTGTCTTTTTGAATTACGGTTTTCTCAGGGTATATTCTCAGTAGTGGGATTGCTGGGTCACATGGTAATTCTATTTTTAGTTTTTTAAGGAACCTCCATACTGTTCTCCACAGTGGCTGTATCAATTTACATTCCCACCAACAGTGCAGGAGTGTTCCCTTTTCTCCACACACTCTCCAGCATTTATTGTTTCTAGATTTTTTGATGATGGCCATTCTGACCGGTGTGAGATGATATCTCATTGTAGTTTTGATTTGCATTTCTCTAATAATTAGTGAGGTAGAGCAGCTTTTCATGTGCCTCTTGGCCATCTGTATGTTTTCTTTGGAGAACTGTCTGTTTAGGTGTTCTGCCCATTTTTTGATTGGGTTGTTTGTTTTTTTAATATTGAGCTGCATGAGCTGTTTATGTATTTTGGAGATTAATCCTTTGTTCCTTGATTCATTTGCAAATATTTTCCCCCATTCTGAGGGTTGTCTTTTCGTCTTGCTTATAGCTTCCTTTGCTGTGCAAAAGCTTTGAAATTTCATTAGGTCCCATTTGTTTATTTTTGTTTTCATTTCCTTTACTCTAGGAGGTGGGTCAAAAAAGATCTTGCTGTGATTTATATCAAAGTGTGTTCTTCCTATGTTTTCCTCTAAGAGTTTTACAGTGTCCGGTCTTGCATTTAGGTCTTTGAACCATTTTGAGTTTATTTTTCTGTATGGTGTTAGGGAGTGTTATAATTTCATTCTTTTACATGTAGCTGTCCAGTTTTCCCAGCATCACTTATTGAAGAGACCGTCTTTTCTCCATTGTATATCCTTGCCTCCTTTGTTGTACATTAGTTGACCACAGGTGCATGGGTTTATCTCTGGGCTTTCTATCCTGTTCCATTGATCTATATTCCTGTTTTTGTGCCAGTACCGTATTGTCTTGATTACTGTAGCTTTGTAGTAAAGTCTGAAGTCAGGGAGTCTGATTCCTCCAGCTCTTTTTTTTTTTTCTCATGATTGATTTGGCTATTCGGGATCCTTTGTGTCTCCATACAAATTTTAACATTTTTTGTTCTAGTTCTGTACAAAGTGCCATTGGTAATTTGATAGGGATTGCATTGAATTTGCAGATTGCTTTGGGTAATAGAGGCATTTTCACGATATTGATTCTTCCAGTCGAAGAACATGGTATATATCTCTCCATCTGTTTGTGTCATCTTTGATTTCTTTCATCAGTGTCTTATAGTTTTCTGAGTATAGGTCTTTTAACTCCTTAGATAGGTTTATTCCTAGGTGTTTTATTCTTTATGTTCCAAATGGTGAATGGGGTTGTTTCCTTAACTTTTCTTTCTGATCTTTTGTTGTTAGTGTATAGGAATGCAAGATTTCTGTGCATTAATTTTGTATCCTGCAACTTTACCAAATTCATTGATTAGCTCTAGTAGTTTTCTGGTGGCCTCTTTAGGATTATCTACGTATAGTATCACGTCATCTGCAAACAGTGATAGTTTTATTCCTTCTTTTCCAATTTGTATTCCTTTTATTTCTTTTTCTTCTCTGATTACTGTGGCTAGGACTTCCAAATCTATGTTGAATAATAGTGGTGAGAGTGGACATCCTTGTCTTGTTCCTGATCTTAGAGGAAAGTCTTTCAGTTTTTCACCATTGAGAATGATGTTTGCTGTGTGTTTGTCACATGTGGCCTTTATCATGTTGAGGTAGGTTCATTCTATGCCCACTTTCTGGAGAGTTTTTATCATAAATGGGTGTTGAATTCTGTCAAAAGCTTTTTCTGCATCTATTGAGATCTTCATATGGTTTTTATTCTTCAATTTGTTAACATGGTGTATCACATTGACTGATTTGAATACATTGAAGAACCCCTGCATCCCTGGGATAAATCCCACTTGATCGTGGTGTATGATCCTTTTAATGTGTAGTTGGATTCTGTTTGCTAGTATTTTGTTGAGGAGTTTTGCATCTATATTCATCAGTGATACTGGTCTGTAATTTTCTTTTTTTGTAGTATCTTTGTCTGATTTTGGTATCAGGGTGATGGTGGCCTTGTAGAATGACTTAGGGAGTGTTCCTCCTTCTGCAATTTGTTGGAAGAGTTTGAGAAGGATGGGTGTTAGTTCCTCTCTAAATGTTTGATAGAATTCACCTGTGAAGCCATCTGGTCCTGGACTTTTGTTTTTTGGAATATTTTTAATCACAGTTTGAATTTCATTACTTGTGATTGGTCTGTTCATATTTTCTATTTCTTCCTGGTTCAGTCTTGGAAGGTTATACCTTTCTAAGAATTTGTTCATTTCTTCCAGGTTGTCCATTTTATTGGCATAGAGTTGCTTGTAGTAGTCTCTTATGATGCTTTGTATTTCTGTGGTGTCCATCATAACTTCTCCTTTTTCATTTCTAATTTTGTTGATTTGAGTCCTCTCCCTCTTTTTCTTGACGAGTCTGGCTAAAGGTTTATCAATTTTGTTTTTCTCGAAGAACCAGCTTTTAGTTTTATTGATCTTTGCTATTGTTTCTTTGTTTCTATTTCTTTTATTTCTGCTCTGATCTTTATGATTTCTTTCCTTCTACTAACTTTGGGTTTTGTTTGTTCTTCTTTCTCTTGTTCTGTTAGGTGTAAGGTTAGATTGTTTATTTGAGATATTTCTTGTTTCCCCAGGTAGGATTGTATTGCTATAAACTTCCCTCATAGAACTGCTTTTGCAGCATCCCTGCAAAAGGTTTTGGATTGCTGTGTTTTCATTGTCATTTGTCTCTAGGTATTTTTTGATTTTTCTCTTTGATTTCTTCAGTGATCTATTGGTCATTTAGTAACATATTTTTTAGCCTCCATGTGTTTGTGTTTTTTACAGTTTTTTTCCTGTAATTTATTTCTAATCTCATAGTGTTGTGGTAAGAAAAGATGCTTGATATCATTTCAAATTTCTTAAATTTACCTAGGCTTGATTTGTGACCCAGATGAGATCTATTCTGGAGAATATTCCGTGTGCACTTGAGAAGAAGTGTAAGCTGCTGTTTTTGGATGAAATGTCCTATAAATATCAATTAAACCCTTTTGGTCTATTGTGTCATTTAAAGCTTGTGTTTTCTTATTAATTTTCTGTCTGGATGATCTGTCCATTGGTGTAAGTGAGGTGTTAAAGTCCCCCACTATTATCGTCTTACTGTCTATTTCCTCTTTTATAGCTGTTAGCATTTGCCTTGTGTACTGAGGTGCTCCTATGTTGGGTGCATATATACTTATAATTGTTATATCTTCTTCTTGGATTGATCCCTTGTGTCTTGTAATAGTCTTTATTTTAAAGTCTGTTTTATCTGATATGAGAATTGCTACTCCAGCTTTCTTTTGATTTCCATTTGCATGGAGTATCTTTTTCCATCCCCTCACTTTCAGTCTGTATGTGTCCCTAGGTCTGAAGTGGGTCTCTTGTAGGCAGCATATATATGGGTCTTGTTTTTGTATCCATTCGATGAGTCTGTGTCTTTTGGTGGGAGCATTTAATCCATTCACATTTAAGGTACTTATCAATCTGTAAGTTCCTATTACCATTTTCTTAATTGTTTTGGGTTTGTTTTTGTAGGTTCTTTTCTCCTCTTGTGTTTCCCACTTAGAGAAGTTCCTTTAGCATCTGTTGTAGAACTGGTTTGGTGGTGCTGAATTCTCTTAGGTTTTGCTTGTCTGTAAAGCTTATGATTTCTCTGTCAAGTCTGAATGAGATCCTTGCCAGGCAGAGTAATCTTGGTTGTAGGCTCTTCCCTTTCATCACTTTAAATATATCGTAGAGTTCTGTAGAGTTGTAGAGTTCTGTAGAGCTTGTAGAGTTTCTGCTGAGAAATCAGTTGTTTACTTTATGGGAGTTCCTTTGTATATCATTTGTCATTTTTCCCTTGTTGCTTTTAATAATTTTTCTTTGTCTTTAGTTTTTGTCAGTTTGATTACTATGTGTCTCAGCATGTTTCTCCTTGGGTTTATCCTGCCTGGGACTCTCTTTGCTTCCTGAACTTGGGTGGCTATTTCCTTTCCCATGTTAGGGAAGTTTTCGACTATAATCTCTTCAAGTGTTTTCTCGGGTCCTTTCTCTCTCTCTTCCGGGACCCCTATATTGCGAATGTTGGTATGTTTAGTGCTGTCCCAGAGGTCTCCTAGGCTGTCTTCTTTTCTTTCTTTTTTCTTTATTCTGTTCTGCAGCAGTGATTTCCACCATTCTGCCTTCCAGGTTACTTATCTGTTCTTTGGTCTCAGTTATTCTTCTATTGATTCCTTCTAGTGTAGTTTTCATTTCAGTTATTGTATTGTTCATCTCTGTTTGTTCTTTAATTCTTCTAGGTCTTTGTTAACCATTTCTTGCATCTTCTCGATCTTTGCCTCCATTCTTTTTCCGAGGTCCTGGATCATCTTCACTATCATTATTCTGAATTCTTTTTCTGGAAGGTTGCCTATCTCCACTTCATTTAGTTGTTTTTCTTGGGTTTTATCTTGTTCCATCATCTGGGACATAGTCCTCTGCCTTTTCATTTTGTCTATCTTTCTGTGATTGTGTTTTTTCATTCCTCAGGCTGCAGGATTGTAATCCTTCTTGCTTCTGCTGTCTGCCCTTTGGTGGATGAGGCTATTTCTGATGAATTCTTAAAGTGACCAGATATGCATTTCAGAATCCACTGTATCTTTATAATTCTTTGTACATTTATTAATACAGTAAATATAGTTAACCTCTTTTGAACATTTAATCTGTACCAGCACTGTCCTTAGTGTTTTACATATTTTACCTTAATTAATACTTACAGTAATACTCTGAGATAGATACTATTATTATCCTCCAATTCCTCAATTTCACTGAGGAGACTTAGTGAAAAGAGAAATTGGAAAATAGATGTTAGAACAAGGAGTTGAATTCAGCCAGTCTGATTCCAGAGTCCAAACTAGTTATTTTATCTAGGTTGTGATAACTATATTATATATCATACATGCACATACAGTACACTCCACAAGTATGTAGTTAGAGCATATTTCTCATCTTGAATCAGGCTTTGCCTTGCTCAACCAATACTTTCGTCATTTCTATAAGCCCTTGATGTAAAGAACTTCTTGACATTTTATTAAATACATATACATATATATTTATGTATATGTATACACACGCATGCATATACACACACACACACACACACACACACACACACACACGCTAGGTATCCCAGATTTTTCTGATTCAGGACTCTAGTTCAAAACCAGGTAAGTAATTTTTTAAGTAGAATGGTATTTTAGCAAGTATCATTTCAGACTTGATCATAAACTATATTAGTAAACACTACTATCTGGTCTTTCCATTAATGGAAGTTCCAATATTTGAAATATTAGTCTGATAGGCAGAATAATGGGCCCCCCAACAGATGTTCAGGGTGCTCATTATTCAGTATAGGTTTTTTTCTTAATCCCTTCAGTTTCTTGTTGGAGTCCTCCCTTCACGTTTGTTTGGTGCCTCTATCATTTCTTTTGGTTTAATCTCTCTATAGAGTAAGCCTCCAGACCTCTACTAGGTGGGGGAGAGGCAATCTCCAGGTTCTGAGAGGTGGGGAGGGAGGGATGTGTGTGTGTGTGTGTGTGTGTGTGTGTGTGTGTGTGTGTGTGTGTGTGTGTAGAGAGAGTGATAGAGAGACAGAGAGAATGTTAAGGTCCTAAATCCTTACTAGGCAATAGCCCCAAATGTATTTTAAATAATTGATGTGTTTTTATTTATCTCATAATCTTTAAAATGAGATCATCCTGTAACCCAGTCATAACCTTTACTTCTATGTAACTTCTTCATTGCATTTCAATTACCATTTAAATAACATATTCTTGTTCTGGAAGACAGTGAGCTTTTCATCATTCTTTCTGTCTAGATAACATCCAAAGACAAATCCCACAGAGGCGAGTATATGAACCCAATAGTTACACACAACATGAAGTAAGCTGTGGCTCTGATGCCAACAGTGACCCTCAGGACCAAGGGCAGAGGTGAGCTCAGCCCCCAGACTTAATTTCATCAGAGAAAATTCTTAAATTGTAGCATCACCTAAATGTGTATATTCTCAAATCAGAAACAGAGACAAAGTTTTTCCAATATAGTTGATTAAAAAGCAATAAACTTGGAAAAATTGCAGATGGAGAAACTGAAGATTCCCTGGAGGATGAAGATAAGCATTTGGATTTTACAGAGACAGTGCTCCTATCTGCATAAGCCACAAAATGCAGAATATCAAGTATCAGCAAACCTGAGTGCTGAAATATACTTTGGGGCCGGGAGGGTAGAGTGAGTGTTAGGAAGATCTCTGTCTTTTACTGAAAAACTATCACATAAGTGGACTAAGGGGAAAACCAACACATAAGTAAAAACACAAGACAAAACCAAAAACCCTGAGATTTATGCCCACTGGGTGCATGCACAAATGGGGGTTGGCAGGGGAATGGGGGACCCAGCCCCTTATCTTATTTCAGTTCTGATAAGAGTATGCCACTTACTGTCCAGTCGCAGATATCACGAAAGATGTTTCTAATCAGTTTACTTCTCAACTGATTCTCTTACTATGTATAAGAAAATATATTAGACTTCAATTAGAAATATTCCTAAGCCTTACAATAGCACAAAATTCAGGGAAGTTCTACAAGAATTTTGAGATTATTCATTCCGTATGCATAAACATTTTACTAACCATTCATCAAGTCTGAGCAAAATTACCAAAAGAACAAGTGAATGCTAGCAAAGAGTTAGCTGCAGCATGTCACTTCCCTTCAAAATGCAACATAACATTTTAACCTGTTTTAACCAAGAAGTTGCCTTTTACTTAGATCATGAATGGTTTACTGTAGTGTTTTGTCTTTTTCTTTAAAAGTGTTTTTCTTTAAAAGTATAAGCACCATGCCAAAGTATCTATTAAATTCATACTTAATTAATTGCACAGTTCTAGAGACTACTCACATACAGAGGGCTTTTAGCCAGCAGGTGCATTGCATAAAAGTTATTAAAAGTTTTAACTGTTGCACAGCATGGGTATTTCAAGTACCTGTTTAGACTTAAAACACTTTAGGGAAAGAAGTACAGGACCAAGGGGTCATGAGATCTAGACTTTAGCCTCTGGTTTGTTGCTAATTAATTGTGAAAACTTGGTGCTGTTAATCAAATTCTTGGGATCTCAGTTTCAGAAAGGAATAAGGAAAGACAGAGCAAAAGGGACCTAGAAAGAGATCCTAAAAGTGTTCCTCCGCTTCTCAAGAACTGTGAAGGGTCTGAGATGATATCCTATATTGGCAAGTTAGTCTGCCACAGTTTCATGGATGCTGATGGAACACACGAGACTCTTGGGTCAGCAATGAAGGACAATTTATTACTCATAGCAATAATAGTCGGTGGAGTATCAGCATTTTTGTGCTGGTTATCTAAGCATCTGTTCCCTAGGGCAACACAATGAGATCCAAGAGAACTGCACACACTGTGGGTTGTGTTACAAGAAAAGACCCCGAACAGAGGAAGCACAGTTCTTATAATGGGCAGTGTGCATGCCTGCCCTTTGCTCTAGGGGGAAACACTATCTCCATCTTCCAAGCTTTTTCAGTACACATTCTTGAAAAGCTAGTCCAAAACTATAGACAATTAAGTTCCTCTCTTACAAGACCCTCAGAAGAAACATGAGAAACACATGGAGAAGTGTCTCCCAGCCACACCCACCCCTTTTCTATATCATCTCAGCATCTAGCAAATTTTCCCATGAATGTGCCACTGCCAGCCACTCTGAATAATATGAATGTCAGAACTTGAAACCAAATCCTTCAATTTAACTCCTACAGCGTATAATTAAGGCTCCCATCAAGAGGACTACAGGCATGAGGATGAGGCCAACATGCAATGCTGCCCTCAGCCATGCCCGCTTAGGGTTCTAAACCCACAGAAAATTGTTTCCAATTACTTAGACTTGTCCTACTATTAAAATTTAATAATGCTATGTAATATTAATATTGAATAATATATAATAATATTATTACTGTTAACATTAATGTTTCTGATTTTTAGAAGGCAAATGTGAATAATCCATTAAGTCACAGTACTCATTCTCCTCCTCAGAAAAGCTAGAGATGTTAAATGACATTTAGTAAACTCCTCCATTTACAGATAAGAAAAATAAGACCCTAGCAGAAGGAATATTTGTTCAAGGTCACAAAACAGAGTATTAACCTAGGTCTCCTAGCTCCCTGTGCACTTCATGGTTTAAATTATCTATCAGCTAGCAAAGTAAGATTCCCTGGCACACTAACATTGTGTCTGGGGAACCCAGAAAACATGCCAACATACCTCATCCACGTAACCAATTAGCAAACAATTTAGTGCTAAACTGTATGTTACCAGATAATTCAGAAAGATATTGTGATTAAATTCCATTGAATAAAGGAAGGACTGACAAGATACGGAAAGACAAGAGATCTCACCTAATGAAAGAAAAAAAAAAATAAGGTGAACACACTAAGCTCAGGAATGATGATTGTCACAGCTGGTAGTAGCCAAGTCACAGCTGGTTGGGAGGCACTAGTGCGAAGTAAAGGACAAGAAGCCCTGCCTATGTGGGGAAAGTGCAAGTCCAGATAAGAGAGCGAGGTAGCATAGCAGAGGATCGCGGAAGTCAGGGAGAAGAGTTCATGCCTGCAAAGATGGCAGCCAGGAACTCTTTATCCCGACCAACCCAGCCTTCAGGCAAAGTGAAGCTTCACTGTGGGTGCAAAAGAGGACTCAGTTGTTATACACACACACACACACTACATGTATATATCATGCATATGCACTATACATATGTGTATGTATATATACACACACTACATATGCTCTAAGCCATGGTAAAATTATTTGTTGGACAAGTGAGTTATATACCAATACAAAATAAATATACATTTTTGTAATATTCATAAATTAGGATTTTCTTTTTTTTGGTTTATTGTTATAATTTCTGCCAGACCTTAGAAAATAAACTCTATAATTATTGACAATCAACTTATCCAAAAGGTGTACTCTTATATCTAAGCAATAAAAGACATCAAATCATTCAAAAGAAAAATTATTATTTAGGATTGTGTGTGTGTGTGTACACACATTCTGATTTGCCAATACATCAGACATCTACCATTCACTAAATAATCATTCATTCCCCCTGTATCAACTACAGATGGCCTCCTTTTCTAATAATCACTGAAAGAATGGCATTGCAATATACACAAAACTCTCTGTCCCTAGGGTGTTTATATTTTGGCTGGGGAGTGAGATCTAGATCTTTTCATGTACATAATATGCCTAACAAATTAGGTATATTACTATTATATGTATTAATAAACAGCATATACCTAATACTGTTAGCTATATTACATATAATATCTATTATAATATACCTAACAATGCCAGTCTATAAAAAATGGAAGACAGAAACTCAATATGTTCCACAATTAACAGCAGAGCTACAAATCCAAATCCTAACACCTCCAACCAATTAGAGATGTGACCTTGATTAAGTTACTCAGCTGTTCCATACCTCACTTGTTTCTTCTTTTTTTTCTTATTTTCAAGAGTATACCTCACAGGGCTTTTCTGAGGTTAAAATGAATTAAAATGTGTAAAGTGCTTACTTACTGCCTAGAACTTAGTAATCCCTCTGTAAGTACTAGATAGTATCACAATAGAAGGTGGGAGAGCCAGATTACTAAATGTTGATCAAAATAGTTTAGATTCTGTTATTTTTCTCTTCAAAAGCCTTCCTCTGTTTCTACAACTTGCTTTTGAAATCCTGAGGTCCAAACACACCAGGCTCTTCATCTTTTTCTGAGCATGTCTCACCATCATACATACATACACACACACACACACACACACACACACACACACTCACGCATGCAAACCTATGACATTTCACAGGCTCTCTTCCCTGAATGCCAGCTCTATCATGTCTTCCAGGTTCTGCTGACACTTCCTCCTTCATGAAGCCTTCCCCAATTATTCTAGGTGGAACTAGTTGTTTGTTTAGCTCTCAGCATTCCCTGAGCTCTCGCTTTTTCTATGTCATTTCCCAGCCATATGACTTTCAGCAAAACAATCCAGCCTATCTGTGTGCCAGTATCCTTACTGGTAAAGTGAGAGTAATAACAACACAACACCTGATCCTATCGAGTTACTGTGAGGACTGATGTATATAAAATGCTCATAAAAATGTTGGTACATAGTAAGTGTTCATTAAAATTATTGGCATTGTTTTTATTATCATTAAAAGCATGTACATAAAATGTTATAATTATTTATTTTTGTCTGCTTCTCACTAGCATCTGTATTATTGGTGTGAAGGAAAGGGACCAAGATAAGCTTTCTTTATCTTTGCATACTCAGTACCAAATGCCCAGAACATAGAAGAACCAAAGAAATATTAGGTAATTAATTCACTTTATACCACTAGCATAGTGGCTAATGCAGAGTAGATGATCAAATTTTTTTTCAGAAAAGAACTTGAATGAGTTCTTTGTCAGACTATGATTTGAGCACATCCATTCATGTACAGTCTCTAGAATTATTTTATTTCATGAAAAAAGTTTGTTTTGATTTATGTGATTTATGGGGAAATAATAAAAGACTATATATCACACTGAGTGTTTGGTTGAGTCTTTGGGAACTAATTAGGTCATGAGGGCCCTGTATTGTATATTTGAAAGCTGCCAAGAGAGTAGATTTTAAAAGTTCTCATCACAAGAAAAAAAAATGTGTAACCATGTGAGGTGATGAACGTTAGCTAAACTTACTGTGCTAATCATTTCACAATATAAACATATATCAAATCATTACGTTGTACATATACCTTAAACTAATGCAAAGTTATATGTCAATTATATCTCAATAAAACTGGAAGAAAATACAGCAATTAAGAATAAAGGAAAAAATTTGGTATAATTCAGCAGAATACACACACACACACACAGAAAAAGCCTGTAGCAATAAGCCTAAGTGCTTTCCTCTAAAACTGGGAATAAACCAAGAAAGAAGTTACTATCTCCATTCCTATTTAATAATGATGCTGGGCTGGAGGTCGTACCCAGTGCAGTGGGGCAAGAAAACATAAAAGATATAAGGTTTGGAAAGAAAGGAATAAAAACAACAATTAATTTGCAGTTGACAAAGAATGCATAAAGATATCTAAGATAATGCAGTCAAACTATTAAAAATAAGAGTTGAATGTGACAAGTTCACATTGTACAGTTATTATATAAAAACCAATTGTCTTTCTAGAAAACAAAACAATTAAATAGAAATAAAATGGTTCAAATGCCATCGCTCACAAAGCAAATTCTTTAAATAGAACACAAAAAGCAGTAACCATAAAAGGATTTGACTACTTTAAAATCAAGAACATCTCTTCATTAAAACACACAAACCATGGACTCAGAAAAGGTATTTACAATGCATATATTCAATAAGGGACTCCAGATTATATGAAGGATTTCTACAAATCAGTAAGATAAAAGACACTCAGCACAACAGAAGTGGAGGCCAACCCCTAAATGGGTATTTCATACACACACATACACACACACGCAATTACACAATCCAAATGGCCCAATAAACATGTGAGAGGGTACTTTACTTCATTAATCATTAGATAACTGCAAATTAATATCACAATTAGATGCCACTATGAAAAAATCACAATGGCTACAGTTTAAGAAATCTGAAAATATTAAGTGCTACAGAGGATGTGAAGCAACTAAAACTCTCGTTCAAGGCTAGTAAGAATGTAAATTTGTAAACCACTTTAAAAAATGTTTTGAAAGCATTTATTAAAGCTTGGCATAAGTTTAAGGCACAGCAATTCCATTCCTAGGTGTACGCCCAGTAGAAATGTACCCATTTGAGCACTAATAGACATATGCTAGAATAGAGCAGCACTATTCCTAATCATTATATACAAAAGGCAATCCACATTTTCATCAACAGGAGAATGGATAAATTGTGGTAGATTTGTAAAACTGAAAAGCATACAATAAGAATAAACAACTGTGACATGCAACAACATGGGTGAATTTCAAAGACAAATATTGAGAGCAAGAAGGCAATTACAAAATAATATATAACATGTGATTCCACATCTATAAATTTCAAAAATGGCCAAGATTAACTGATGGTGTTGTAAGTTAAGATAGTGGTTAACTTTGGAGAAGGTAGTGACTGGAAGGGGGCATATGGAAAGTTTCCAGGTTGCTGACAATATTTTACTTTTTGATCTGAGTTGTGGTTACAGGAGTTTTCACTTTTTGAAAAGTCTCTAAACTGTATATTTATGATTGGTGTTCTATTCTCCATATACCTTATTTTTCAATAAAGAGTTTAGACACATATGTATGTATATATGTATGTATGCATATAGATGAGAGAGGTGGGAGTATTAGAAGATTAACTACATTGAACCAGTTTTTATAAATGTAATGAGTGTGTGAGAAGGATAGCTCACCAGTACCATATGCCATTCCTCCACAGTATGCAATCCATCATGTCTGAAAGAGCTCATAATTAAAGTGATTCCAGAATTACATAGAGATTGTTGTGAAGTCTGGAATCATAGTACAATAAGACCTTTTTTATTAAACAGGTATGGAAATATTTTCGGATCAGTTGTTAAATAACTTCATAGATATAAACATGTTGAATCAAAGTTTGTTAAAAGAAAGAAAAACGTAGTTTTAATAATAAACATTATCCTATCTCAAATAGATTGAAAATTCAGTTGGAAAGTAATGTATTTCTACCCCCTACCCAAACACACACACACACACACACACACACACACACACACACACATATACACACTATAGGTTTGTAAACTGGCCCCTGTACACAGAGGGCAAGGAGAGACCAAAGAAAGAGGCAGACCTGTCCAGACTGGTAGGTGCAGGTTTGAAAAGAAAGTGAACTTACACATGAGGCTTGCCTTCAGCGGTTGCAAGATTGCAAGATGAGTAGATCTAGGTACCTGCAGGACAATCTTAGAAGTTTATAGAGAGGCCTTAAGTGGGTTCAGTCACATATTCTGTCCAGATGGTCTCAACCACGCCTTACTCTCTCAAGACTGCATCCTTGAAACCAGCTCCCACTGTCGGAATGTTGGGTGAAATGTACATTCCAAGGACAGAGGAGGGGTGAGGAGCCCCCCGATTGCCCGGGTTCAACTCTCTGGTCATGTCCTCTCGATGACCTCCTCCAACACTCCACCCCTCACGGCAGGCTCTTACACTCTTACACGCCGCCCTCTTCTGCAATGTGCCCTGAGAGGTCAGCAAGGGGTTTGACTAGCACGGAGGTGGCTCGTTCGGTGGCTACCTGGCTACACTGAAGGCAGATACCACAGCAACAGTATAGGCACATACAACATAAAACACAGATTAACATAATGATTTCCAAAATAAGTAATAATTTTTTCCATCAAGAGCCCCATGAGCCGAATGACTGATTTATTAAAACTTCCATGCTAGTGATCACTCCAGGCATTCAATTTGTGTCCTCATGTGACTTAATAAAGATGATACATTAGCAGACTCGTCAGGTATGAAAATACAATATTCTGTTTGGATAACGGCATAGGTGTCTGCTTGTGAGGCAGGAATAATGTCCAAGGCCACCTATTTTGAAGGACAGCTTTTCTCATGAGAAACATTTAGTGTTCAGTAAGGACAGATTTGTCAGCTATCATATAAGTCTTTCGGGGTGAATTATTAAGGGCCTACATGTGCTAAGGCCAATGGAGGGAACAAAGACAGCAGCCACATGATCGTACTAGTGGAAAAGAGATCATGTCCACCTGGCCTTGAGAAGAGGGTAGTGGACAGTTTTGGGAACTTGACCTGGCTGTGCACACCATACATTCTGGCCAGGAGAGACAGCTCTGTCAGGCGAGAGGAGATGGAGTTGGGGGGGAAAGGATATGCCAGACCAGGACCCCTATCTTCTCTTCTTTCAATGGTGCATGTTCCATTTCAAGTACAGTGCATTTTATCAGGTCTAGTTTGCGGCAGGACAGTGGAATCCCAGGGGAGACTGAGTAGTTCCCCAGCACCCAGGAGTGTGAAATAATTTACCCACCTCAGTGGGATGTCTCATTGCAAATTCCAGTAGACAATGTCTTTCCCAGGAGTGGCTAGGCTTGGTGTTCTCAGCAGTATAGCACATTAATCCATAGTGGGGTCTGGGCAATGGCTGTCTCCCTCAATTTGCATACCTCTATGGTGTTGAATATCTCGGCAGGGGTCCCCAGGCTAGCATGTGGAACAAGAGGCCCTACCAATTGATATTCGAACGTATTAAAGCCTGGGACAGTACTCTAGTCCACCTGGCCAAGATGGTTTTACCTGTTAGTGATTTAACCTACTATTTTAATATTCCATTTTTTTTCTACCAATCTTACTGCTTGTGAGTTATAGAAGACGTGGAATCCCCACTCAATGGCATGTTCTTTTGTCTAGTCTCACTTATCATGAAATATGACCCCCAATCCTTGCCTATTTGATGAGGGTATCTTTACCTACTTAGCTTTTCTAATCCCCATAATGGTGGCAGCCCAGTTTGCATGGCAACAGGGGAAAGCTTGGGTTAGGCCAGACACAGTGTCCATATAAGCGAAGGCATATTTAGAACCCTTAGAGGGAGGGGACCAATATAGTCAATTTGTCAATCCCTTACCTGTTGAGAACTCCAGTGAGTGGTCCCAGACTCATTAGGCAGTTGCCTTGGCATTGTTTAGAGCACACAGGACATGCTGTTACTATATTAACCACCACTGTATTTCAAGCGCAACCAGCATCCTTGGCAATGCATCATCCCACCCAGGAGCTCTGTTACCTGCTTTTCCTATACACCTGATCTGTTGTATCTACCAAAAGGTCAGTTTCTAGGGTTTATACCCAGGCTAGGGCATCAGCTTCCTGATTGCCAGGGGTTATCAGAGCCTTATAAGCCGGGATGTGAAAACAGTGAGGACTGTCGCAAGCTCTTGCAGAGGAGCCCAAATGTCTTCCCCATATCCTGCCCCACAAAGGCTTATTCATAATCATCCATCTCTTGTTTTCCCATTGTCCAAGCTATCAGGTTAATCCTTTCAGAACAGCCCAACTGTCAGGGAGAGACCAAAAGAACAGCCAGGGATAGATAAAAGAAAGAGGCAGACCACTTCGAATTGGTAGATGGCAGACTTAACAAGCAAAGGAACTTTTACACAAGGCGTGTCTTTGGCAGCTGCAAGATGGGTAGATCCCCACATCTGCCCATTAGAATCTTAAAAGCTTATAAAGAGGCCTGAACTGGCTTCAGGCATGTATTCAGTGCAGATGGTCTAAACAACACCTTACTTTCTCAAGGGTGCATCCTTGAAACAGCTCCTAGTGTGGGAACTGTGGGCAGAGTGCACATTCCAAGAACAGGCAACGGGGTGAGGAACCTCTGATTGCTTGGGTCGAACTCACAGGTCAACTGGCATCATGTCTTCTCGGTGACCTCCTCCAACAAACACACACACACACACATATCTTCCCTTTGTAGTAGTGATGGGGCACAGATGAGGCAAACAAAGACATCACCCTCCATGCATCTCACCCAAAACCTAATTAAACATGTAAGCAGAAATCACATTTTAAAATTCCACAAGCCAATAAAACCTGCAGAGTAACAGAGGAAATATCTACATTGTTCAGCCCTTCCAGAAAAATAGTCAGTAAATCATTCAGATTATGGTCTGTCTAACCCAAAGCATTTGAATATTTATATCATTCATAGTAAGTGATTGTTTGACGTAACCCAATTGGACACTTTGTTCATTTTAGATGCTGCAGGATCATGCAAATATCACTGGACAATGGGGAGCACCCTGAAATGACGGTGCACATTTTATCTCAAATCAAGGCAGTAAAGTCTTGCAGGGCGTCCACTGCACAACTCCAGGAGGGGCCATTTGCTCAGACTACGAAAGGATTACATAAATGGAAGCCTGGAAGTTGTACAATGTGGCAGTCTTAAAATATTCTTAATCTAATGACAAAAGAAAATGTTTTCCTAAAGATTGGTATATGGCCACATTATAAAAATAGAAAAAAAAATTATAGTACAATTTTATTAATTCACTGATATTTCTGACCATTCATTTGGAATACCATGTGTCATTGACCCCAAATCTCATGGGACACTAAGCTAGAAGAGGGTATCACAGGACCCGTATCCTGTCTGAGGACTACTTTGTTTTCAAGTATGTTTTCCTATCGATATAATTGTTTTGTATATTTCTGAAATATCGTTGTTTCCCCTTCCATTCATATTTATAACCTCTACAGCTCTATTTGTATTATTTGTGTGTCTTCCCAAATATTTCTAACGCCTTCCAATTGAACATCACTGAAAAAGACATTATTGTGCTTTCAGTGCTGCTCCCTGATCATTAATAAAGACATTACATTTTAAAAAAATCTACCCTTGTTAAACACATTTTTGCAACTGCAAATTATATAAAGCCTAAAATATGAGTAATTCAAAGACATTGCCACATATTATTATCCTTTGCTTACCATCTTTCAGCTCATTTTCAGTTCTTGAGGCTGAATTTTTCTGGTTTGATTTGAATCAATTTTGCCAGTAAAATCTCACTGATGTTATATCAATTACTGTAAGAGTAGAATATAGGATGAGCACTACACTTAATCCTCTATTCATCTCTGAATTCAGTTATTCTAACAAGAATGCGATTTAGTTGTGTGTGTGTGTGTGTGTGTGTGTGTGTGTGTGTGTGTGTGTGTTGAGGGATAGTGGTGTTGGGGGATGGAGAGTGCTTTTTAAAAACATACACTTGACAAAAATAGATTTACTGTTCTGGGAGAGAGCAGAATTAAAGTAAAAAAGAAATGAGCTCTGGCTCTGACCATCATGTGAACTGACAAAAGAAAAAAAGGTGGACAACAGGACAGTATTCCCCCTAGATCTAGGCAAGCATGGCCCTTGAGTCAGTGGACCTGGTGCCATGAAGCTCCTTTCTTGAAATTTCCTAATTTCTGCTCTGGCCACACTCTGGTGCCTGGGACTAGCTGAAGTGGGCAGTGCCCTGGAGTAGAGTACCCTGAGTGCAGACCAGGACCCACAGGGGCCCTAGTCTCTGTGTCCCTCCTTCAGATCATTCTGCCATCTTCTTCCCACCCACCTCTCTGGGATAGGAAGAAGATGGGGTCAACCAGTTGCACAGATGTGCTCAAGGGTTAGAGAATATGGGTCATTCCAGGCTCCGTGGTTGGACCCTAGTCCCAGAAAGGTGACTTGGCGAAGTAATCATTCCCATTTGTGGGCTCAGTATTCCTTTCACAGGTCTTTGAGAGACTGGAACACAAGAATGGTGCTGACATGCTGATTTGGGGTGACACAAATTGTTTACATAGACAGGAGTCTCACAAAAAAAAATATTTACCACACTCTATGGTAATGCTAGGGGGTGCCCTGCATTAGAATATTTAGATGACAGGAAATCCGTGTTAGTCACAGAAAATTCTACACAAAAGAGAGTCACTGGAAACTCCATCCAGAGAATTTTTTTTTTTTTTTTACAGAATTTAAAAGAATCTGGCTACAGAGTATCTACGCTTGGTTTGAATTCGTAACAAGAAGTCTTGGCACTGACTGGTTATATGAAAAGGCTCCTACACATTTTCTCTTCTTTGAAGAAGTTTGGAAAATGCTCACACAGTTGATACCTAAAAAGCAAGTTCAAGGGAAGTTGTGGTTAACATCTACAATCGGTTGACTTTAAAAGGACAGTTTCAAGGACATAATCCTCAATAATGTGGGTGGGCCTCATCCAAGCAGTTGAAGGACCTCAAAAGCAAAATGGAGGTTTTCTTAAGGCAGAAGAAATTCTGACTCTGTACCGTAGCAGCAGCTCATGTCTGAGGGTTTCCACCCTCCCACCTGCCCTACAGATTTTGGACTTGTCAGCACCCGCAACTATGTAGGCCAATTTATTGAAATCTATCTATATCTATCTGTCTATCCATCCTACGGTTCTATTTCTTTGGTAGAAACCTAACTGATACAGGGCAAGTGTATCTCTTCAAAATGTTCAAGTATATTTCTTGACATTGAGTCTCCCTTGGCCTAATGTGGAGGATGCCCTGCCTTCATTCAACCAATCGCTGTGCTCAGAGGAACTGGAAGACACTGATTGACCAAGCTGGGTCACAAGCCCACCCCTGAAATCAGAGGTTAAGCCATCTCCCTCAACAGCATGAACAGAGAGTACGGAGAAACAACTCAGCAAAGAAAACGTACATTCTTTTACCAGGGGAAATGATGCTGGATAGGCAGTCACACCAAATGTCCAACAAAGAAGACTTACACACACCAAATGTCCAACAAAGAAGACTTACACACTTGCCTTGTTTCAAAACAGGCATTAAGAGGCACCAAGCAGATTCACACTGATAAAACTTCTAAATGTTTTAGGGTCTTACCAACCTGGATTATATGTTCTGATAGAAGTCAGAATTTCCTCCTAGAATATAATTCACTCATACATTAGATAACGTAAAGTGGATATACCAGAATCTTTAAATGTATGTACCCCTTGAAATTTTTTTTCAGCAGACCAATACAGAGCGTGACAATTGAAGTTTCCCTCTAGTTTTGCTACCATCTCTTTTTCAGCATCTGGCTATATGTCCTGTTTCCCTCATTGCCACCTTGACCTTTTTGCCATCTCACATCTGCCCTGTGTTTTCTCTTGCTCTTGAATCTCTTAAAACTAGCAGCTGGTAAATTAGCATTTTATTGGTAGGCTTGATGCTGTTCACAGTGGTGTTACACTAGTTAGGAAATGAAGAGTTGAGCTCAGGGTGAAGGAGGAAGTCCTCAGCATGGCTTGAGGATCCAACTAGACCTGACCTTGGCATTGATGACACCATTACCCTAAAGGCAGTGTCGTCCCAGAAATCAAGAGGCCTCCCAGGCAGTGCGTTCCAAAGGTCCAGTTTTACCAAAGAGAGAGGTCACTACAGCTAGAGCAACCCCAAAGATTTTGAGTCCTGAGTTGGAACTTGGGTTTGAGTTGGACTCTGTGCAGTAGGTCAAATTGGTTATGGGAAAAAAAAAAATGAAATATAGGCATTCTGAGTAAGGTCAGAATGATCAAAGATACCACTGAAAATATTCTCCTGTGTGGGATCATGAGGTGCTCAGCCTGGCTGGAAAAAAAGGGGTATACCCTAAAACTGAGAGAGAGAAGTATGGAAAGAAAGACTATAGCCAAACCGTGAAGAGCTCTGGCTGTCACTCGTAATAATACAAGCTGGGAAAAAGGAACACCTTTTTATCCAGGAAGGAACATGATGAAATAGATGTTTTAGGAAGAACTGCTGGTGTCTCTGTTATAGAGACAGAGGGGAACCAGGAGGAGCATCAGAACACTGTAACAAACGCAGCTTGAAATCGAAACAAATCATCGTTACCATTCATTTGGGATTTGTGTTACTATGCAGTGCTCAAAGAATCCTTTCAAAAATATGGGTAATAATGGAAAAGTAATGCAAAAATTGAAATATATTATGAAAGCATCAGAAACATGCACAGGTTTCCAGCACAGTAATGTTGGTGCAGTTATATGTATTGATTCCTCATTCAAATACAATTAAGCTTTGAAATCAACTGCATATGGATTCAGACAGTTGAAAATGATACACTTCTTCGGTACTTAATAGATGTCCAGACTGTGTCTAGGAATGATAGAAAAGTGAGTGAGTAAATTGTTCTATTTTAACTTCAGGCTAAATTAACTCTTTCTGGTTCAGTCTTTTGTTTGCATTGTTCTTTATAGTTTTCACAGCATTTTCACACAATCTCTCTGGATCTTTATACTACCCCATTTTACAGGTGAGAAAAATAAAGTTCAGAGATGGCAAAGCATTTATCCCACGTATCAACTGCGATTTAATGGCAGAGCTGGATTAAAGCTTGGATCTAGGCACCATTCAGTACAGAAGGAGATATTAGTCTGGGAGGTAACAGGGTAAGGCAAGCCAAGACAAAGATAAACCATTTCAGAGAGTCAGACGATGACTGCCAGAACTAAGGGAGAACAAAGAACTGATCTCGGTTTGGAAATGGGCAGAAATGACTATTCAGACTCTGCCTAATTTTTTCTTTTCCAAATTCAATATCCTTTCCAACCAATAAAGATAGACAAGTTGAAGATTCCCAGGAATGGAAGCAGCTCCCCTTTGCTTTGGTCCCGCAGCACCAAAGCATGTTCAGATTTCGTGGATCAATGCTCTCCACCTGGAGTAATCCATCCAATGTGGTACAGTTAGAGGAGCTCAGTGCAGCCGACTGGCTGGCTCTTACCCCATTTGGCTGGGGAGGGGTGACCTCAACTTGCATTGTACCAGGTAATTAGGGCTTTCACCATGGTTGTGTGGTAAGTTAGGCCCTGCATATTGCATCCAGCTGATGGCTGAATAGGCTTATATCCAATCTGTGTTCTTCCTCCCAAGCCAGGCTTGCCCTCATGAAGGGCTGGGTCCACCCTTTTTCTAAGGTGCACAAAGGTGTTTTAAGGATGTGCTTAAAGTGGCTCTGATATAAGGCAGTTCCTATAAAAGGCCTGACCATAGTCTACCACAGAACTGGACTCCAGTATATTCTATCATGTGTATGCACGTGCGTGTGTGTGTGTGTGTGTATTCTGTGAGCAAGAGAGAATACAAGTTAATCAGATGGGCAAAGCAATGACTCAAATTTATCAAAAAACATTATATCCTTTTAGAAAAATGTTTACTCATTTATCGAAGAATCTAAAAGTGTGTCTGGTGAAGTCATTTGTATTATATAGAGACCCAGGGGGAAAACCAAGAGAAGAGAATGAAATAGCTCCATGTCCTTGCCAACTTTCCTCCCATGCTGGGTAAGGCTTCCAAACACTTTGCAGGTTCTAGAACCCAAGGGGATCATGGCTGGTTCTTCCACCTGCCCTTCTGAAACTGCCTACTCTACTTTTACCCCACACTCAATCTCCCTCTCTCTTTCTGGTCACCGTGTGCTAGCTCACTGTCAACTCTGGCATCAATCCTAGATACTGCTTAGTGGATTGTATTTGGACAAATGTCTCTGGCCTACAAAGCTTCTCCACTGCTTTCCTGCACCCAGCCTTTGCTCCCACAATCCTCACAAATCCTCAGGGCATGAATGCATACACTGAACACTGTCCCACTGGAGGCAACCAGACTTGGCCCAGATTAAATGTTTAAAGGTGTGCTTTGAGCCATACATTACTTTATACTTGGAAAAATGAAAAGTTGCCGTCATGGGACTAAGATAATTAATATGGAAGGACAGGCACGGTAGAATATTTCAGAGGAAAAGCTCCCCATCAAACTAAAGCCCTCCCCTCATTACCTCACCTGTGAGGTTTGGCCGCCGGGGTGTGTGGACTATGCATGGTAATTATCTGGATGAGTGCGCATAGTTAGTAGGAGTCAATAAATGTCCACTTCGGTACACACTGTCAGTTGCAATTTGCATCAACCCTCCTTCCTCATCGCAGGATGATCTAGGCTGGGAGGTAAGGAAAGGCTCAGGAATATCCATCCAGGCTTAATTAGCTGGTATTTGAATGGAAGATGCTGTGAGCCAAGGGCAAGAGGTCCACGAATGGGAGTCAAGAAATCAATTGAGGGGAATCAACAAGACATGTAATTAAATGAAAGACAGACTTCAGGACAGATGCTTGGGGTGGTCTGACTTAATTTCTACAGAAAGGTAGTCAGGCTTAACGCTAAATTTTAAAGAGCAGAAAATAGATCTTCCCACTCACTTGGTGCCTTGCCGTGCTAGGCATGTGAGCTCAGGTGATAACAACAGCACAGTGATACTTGTTACACCTCAGGTACTGTTTTAAATGTTTTATGTGCTTTAACTAATTTAACTCTCATATCCTATAAGGGAGGTACTATGACTGTCATCTCCATTTTACAGATTAGAAAACTGTGGTACAAAGTGGTTAAGCAAATTTGTCCAAGATCACCTTGCAAGTAAAGTTAGTATTTGGCTCCAAAGTATATGTTATTAACTACTATACTATCCTACATTCCCAAATTAGGAAGACGTGTCTTTCTTCTTTGAAAGTCATGAGAAATATATCAGAGACAGTGAAAGCTAACAAACTGAGAGTCCCAAAAATCTGCCACAAGGAAATGAAAGTAGACAGAAGTTAGTCTTAACTACGGAGAATGGCTTGAGGGATACCTGCCCCTCACCGCTAAAATTTATTCTCCTTGCTCTGTCCTTCTGCCTGGAGTAGCACCACTGGCTCCTTGTCCACGCTAAATCTTGTAATCTCTGTGTTCTTCTTTTACATTTTAGTTGATCCCAGCATGGGTTATAAGGTTCATCCATTCTAATTGCATCTCCTTATTCAGAATGGCGCTGGCTTCAGGAAAGAGGAGATTCTAAAATGGGTGGGCAGGATAAAAGAGATAGGCAGAAAGGCCTGGAAGAAAAAGGGAGGACCCTGGTTATAAAGTCTCTAAAGAAAAGAAGGTGGGAGCTTTTTTTAAACAATTGGAGTCATCACTCTGAATCCAGAAATAAATTGACTCTCATCCTGAAAAACATAGACTGGATCCCCAGATTGAGAAATAGTGATCTCTATGTTTCAAATGCAAAGGAGAAAGTGTGTGAGTGTAATGGATTTCCGTAACTGGTATTTTTTTTTTATTTTAATACTAAGGAAATAGACAAAATAAGGAATGATAGTGGATACACGCAATTGTTCTCCACATTCTGTAGGTCAGGAATCTGAAGCTCAGAAAGCTTAAGTAACTCATCCAAAGGCACTCAGCTAGGGAGTGTCAGAGCCCCAATGTGTACTTGGGCAACACAACTCCAGCGTTGATACTTTTAACGTCTACAATGTACTGCCTTTTATGTGAAGCAGGTAGGTGAAATGCTGGCCAAGTCCACAAACTGTGACTGGGGCCATAGCACTGTATTTGGTTCAGGGTAAGCTCAACACAATTAAAACAGAGCAACACTTTTCAGTTCAACAAACACATACTCCTGTGTCTCGGCATTTTGTTGCATACTCCTGGGAAAACAGATGTAAGACTCAGCTCTCAAAGCAGGAGACACTTGGCATCTCAGAGCATGGGAGGAAACACGGAAGCATTTCTGTACAAAGCAATGTGCCCTAAGCTCAGTTAGAGGAAAGCATGAAAGGTCCAGAGGATTTACACGGAACCCAAAAGTGGTCAGGTGAATGTGACTGGGTAAGGGGTATTTCTGGCGAAGGGGGAAATCAAACCAAGATCCATAGGAGAGCTTGTGGCTGGATGTGTGCAGGAATTACTGTTCTGGCTGCAACACTGAGGCAAGAAGGGAAATGCGAGATATGACTACAGATTACATTTGGTTTGGCATGCCTGGCTAAGGAGTCTCTGATTCTGGAAGGAACATCTTTTGAAGAAAGGACTGACGGGACACCTAAAGATATATCAAAATGGATAAACGGTTGTAAGTGAAAGATGCAGACACATTTCAAAAATCATCAGGAGGAGCAAAGGCAAGAAAGTCATGAATATAAATACATTGTCTGTGTAGTTAAAGGTGGATATCTCTGTGCTACCTTTTAAAAAGCAATCATTTAGATAGAGTCATAGAAATTTAATACAAATGCATATACACAGGTGAGTAAAGCAAGGGTGGATCATATAATGAAGAAAGAATAAGATTCAGAGGCAAGTCCAAGATGGATATGGGGAGAAGGCTTCAGAGATTATTAGAGAAGCTAAAAGTGTGCAGTTTTATTCAGTGCAAAACGCTGATCTCCAAGTGCAAGTCTCTTACCATGGCTATTAGAAGAAACCCTGAAGAATCGCTACATGCAAAAAATACTTCACTGCCATTGTCATCAGGCTCATAAGTTTGCACAGTCAGATAAGTAGACACACGCTCCACTGCATCTTGTGAATATCATACTTTTTGTTCAAATATCACATTGAAATCCTAGGACTATGTCATTTACCCTACCATATATTTTTTTACTCAATTTAAAAATACAACAAAAAAGATATGCATAATGGCCAAGCAACCATTCCCAAAGATTGCAATTTAGTTTAAAAATGGAAATTGGGAGGTTCCCAATGTGTAGAGTTGATATCCACCGTGAGATGTGGAAGGCATAATAATTTTGAATTAAATACTCACAAAACGATTGTTTCGTAGATTGCTCTTTTTTCCTCACCAAGGTGAGGTAAAATCAATAAATTCACACCACTTTGTTAGATGATTTGGGAGATATATGCAAAACAGAAAATACATGCTTTTGCCTTAAAGGATTTCATAGTTTTATTAGAAAAAATGAGTCTTACACTATGGACCTGTAAGTAGTGGCCCTGTACTGAGGGATAGAGAAAAGGATGTGTGGTCTCCACAGTTTCACAGAATTGTATACTTACAGGGCAAATACATTCTTCTAAAATGCTTTAAAAATAACTTCATTCAATAAAGAATTTTCCCTGCATGTATTTTTTTTGAGTGTCCGGTATGTCCTAGTACTGGAGAAACAGAGAAGACCGAGAATGTTTTCTGCCCTTGAGCAGCCCATCAAGTAAAAAAGACGACACAGAAATGATTTGAGTACCACAAAAAGCTACATATAACAGGGGGATGAACCATGTGCTTAGAAACACAAAGGAAGGGTGACTACCTCTCTCTTTTCCCATGTGTGATTTTATTACCCCATAGTTCCTTTCACAAAGACAGATGCCACGATTTTGCTGCGATGATTACAAAATCCGTATTAGAGATATAACCCCACTGACTATATTTGGAAGAGCAATGTATCCAGCGCTCATCCTATTAATTTTAGCCTAATATGTATTAAAGGGTAAGAATAATGCCCAGTTATAATTTAATTCCTGAATAATTCTGATGACCCTTAGACATGATGATTTAGATAAGCATAAAAGCACATAGCAAAATCAAAGCATAGACTTCTTCTTTTTTTAACATCTTTATTGGAGTATAATTGCTTTACAACGCTGTGTTAGTTTCTGCTTTATAACAAAGTGAATCAGCTATACATGTACATATATCCCCATATCCCCTCCCTCTTGCGTCTCCCTCCCACCCTCCCTATCCCACCCCTCTAGGTGGTCACAAAGCACCGAGCTGATCTCCCTGTGCTATGTGGCTACTTCCCACTAGCTATCTGTTTTACATTTGGTAGTGTATATATATCCATGCCACCCTTTCACTTCATCCCAGCTTACCCTTCCCCCTCCATGTGTCCTCAAGTCCATTCTCTACGTCTGTATCTTTATTCCTGTCCTGTCCCTAGGTTTTTCAGGACCATTTTTTTTTTAGATTTCATATATATGTGTTAGCATACAGTATTTGTTTTTCTCTTTCTGACTTACTTCACTCTGTATGACAGACTCTAGGTCCATCTACCTCATTACAAATAACTCAACTTCATTTCTTTTTATGGCTGAGTAATATTCCATTGTATATATGTGTCACATCTTCTTTATCCATTCATCTGTCGACGGACACTTAGGTTGCTTCCATGTCCTGGCTACTGTAAATAGAGCTGCAATGAGCACTGTGGTACATGACTCTTTTTGAATTATGGTTTTCTTGGGGTATATGCCCGGTAGTGGGATTGCTGGGTCGTATGGTAGTTCTATTTTTATTTTTTTAAGGAACCTCCACACTGTTCTCCATAGTGGCTGTATCAATTTACATTCCCACCAACAGTCAAAGCATAGACTTTTAAGACTTAAGATTCTTCTAGTAGTGAGAATCAGGGTGGAGAAAAGAAGGAGGCAAGCAAGGCAGCCAAGGTGCAGCATTTAAAGAAGCACTCACTCTTCCTGATTGATCCTGACAGTGAGCACCTCCTTAACATGTGTGCCCTAGGTACCCAGCCGCCTTCACCCTAGTCTCAGCCCCTGAGTGAATTGTTTAAAGGGAGAGCAAAATAGAAGGGAATGTTGTTAAAAGAAGCCTACAGCAGCCAGAGAAATGGACCCAGACTATCCATTTCAGAAAGGCCTTTCTCTGCGCCACGCTACCCCCTGTAGAATAGACCAGCAGTAAGACTCAGTGATTTCCTGCTGCAGGCACAAGGCTCAGAATACATATTGGGTCTTTTTCAGCTTTTTTTTTTTTTCTTCCAGTTTAATATAATTGACATATAGCACTGTATAAGTGTAAGGTTGTACAGCGTAATGATCTGACTTACATACATCATGAAATGATGACCACAGTAAGTTTAGTGAACATCCATCATTTTGTATATAATAGATACAAAATTAAAGATATAGAAAAAAATCTGTTTTCCTTGTGATGAGAACACTCAGGATCTACTCTCTTAATAACTTTCTTATATAACCTCCAGCAGTGTTCACTGTATTTATCATGGTGTTCCCTAGTTTTTATTTACCTTATAACTGAAGTTTGTACCTTTTAATTACCTTCCTCGAATTCCCCTGCCCCCCTCCTGCTGGTAAATCTGATCCTTCTCCTATCAGTTTGTTTGGTTTCATAGTATAATTGACCTACAACATTATGTAAGTTCCTAGTACACAATATACTGATTTTATATTTCTATGCATTCCAAAATGATCATCATGATAAGTCTAGTTATGATATTGCCACCATACAAAGACATTACATAGTTAGTGACTAGATCCCCCCACACTGTATACTTCATACCCGTGACTCCTTTATTTTGCAACTGGAAGCTCGCGCCTCTTAACCTCCCTCACCTATTTCTCTCCTCCCCCTACCCTCCTCCCCTTGGGCAACCATCTGTTTGTTCTCTGTATCTATGACTCTGTTTCTGTTTTGTTATGTGTGTTCATTTGTTTTGTATTTTAGATTCCACATGTAAGAGATAACATACAGTATTTGTCTTTCTCTGTTTGACTTGTTTCACTTAGCATAATATCCTCTAGATCCATCCACATTGTCACAAGTGATAAGATTTTCTTATGGCTGAGTAAAATTTTAAATAATTAAAAATAATTAAAAACTTAAAAATAGTTTTAAAAATTAAAAATAGAACTACCATGGGACGTAGCAATTCCACTCCTGGGTATTTATTCGAAGAAAAAGAAAACATTAATTCAAAAAGATACATGCACCTCTATGTTCACTGCAGCATTATTCACAATAGCCAAGATATGGAAGCAACCTCTTTCTTCTGAAGAAGTTTGGTGAAAGTCACCCTTGGCCCAGTCATTGAGTTGTCTATAAGCAATGAAAGACACCTCAAAGTGATTAGAGCAATTTTTGAGTGAATCTTTATGTCCTCTGTTTTAAAATGTACTTGGGATTTGGTCCAATTAGGTATGGAAACACACACAGACACTTAATTGAAGGAAGAAGTTTTTATACTCAGAGATCCCTAGAACAGGAGGTGCAGCATGCCATGCAGGGCCATGCAGTGAAGTACCAAGGCTGGTCAGGAGGCAAAGGGGAAACTTTGGGCAAGAGCCTTTATTATGGTTTTCAGTTGAAAGAAATGGGCAAGGCAGGGTAAGCAGAGGAGTTTAGGATTGCCAAGTTTGTTTATTTATTTATTTTTGGCCGCACTGCACGGCATTCGGGATCCCCTGACTAGGGATCAAACCTGTGTCCCTTGCAGTGGAAGGGCAGAGAGTTAGTCACTGGACTGCCAGGGAAGTCCCTAGGATTGCCAAGTTTAAATAATTTCAGCAGTCTCCATCCAGCATGCAGGGCTCCCCCTAGTTATCAAATACCTGACCCTGGGATGATTAAAGCCAGGGATAGTGGCTTCCAGGGTGAGAGAAGGATAGAGGAGGTATTGACTCTACTGATAGATTGGTTGGTTTGCATATGAAAGGGGCGTTTCCTGGTGGGCAAGTAATTTGCTTTCTCTAGGAATTAGCTAACTTTGGGAGACAAGTCCCTTCCAGTGTCAGGGAGACCCCAAGATGTCAAAGCATCATAATAAAAAGAGATGCTTAATATATATCTATATTTTAAGAGTTACCGTTCACTAAATTTCCAATATTCCTGAGGCCTGTAGGAGAGCTGAACTTCTTCTCTTACTCAGAAATGATATGGAGGCATTAATGCAGCAAAGTTTGGGAAAACTTACAATATCACTGCATGGGCTATAATCAGAGGGCCCTGGCTTCCCACAGTTTTCAATCCAGCATTATTCACAACTCTTTTGAAAAATGCATAGAGAGAAAGCTCTTACTGTACTCTAAGTACATATTTTTAACATTTACACTAACTCAACACCCTAGGGTTTTAATCACCAGAAAGCTTATATAAAAAGTGCAAAAACTGTGGGCTTTTTTCCGTGTTGTGTTTTGTGAAAGAAATGGAAAAACAAAGTGTGCAATACAAGGAAAAGCTATAAAGACAACACTCAGGTTTCCCTGGAGCCATTTTGAACAAAGTTGCTGACACGGACACTCAGCTTCCAGATGAAATTAAATGTGTCAGAAGTTCCTTCACAAACCATGTAAGTGGCCACATCTTTGTTCCCACTCTGTGCGGTACAAGGCGAGATGTTTAGTGCTAGGAAAGCTGCCAGCCAAGGAGAGGACTGAAGAAAAGAGCAACTTACAATTATTAAGCTACTGTAGGATATGACTAAAAGGGCTGAAAAGAACGGAATTTTGTTCAGCTTGTGTTAACAATGTTGAAAGTGTGAGAAATGGAATGAACTTAGTTTGAAGATATTTGAGAGGTGCAAACATCAAAGGGGCATAATTAGAAGCAAGTGTTTAGAGCAAAAAATGATAACAGATTCATGGCTGATAGTCAGGAATTAATTTCAGGCCTGCGATTTCTCCAGAGTCTGTCTCCCAGAACATGGAACATTCCCTTTTTTCCCCAGTAATTCTCCCTATCAATGTCAGCATGCTTGCTTGTAAAGACTGCCCAAGAAACTGCCCATTCTAGGGTGTGGTCTGCCTCATAATGTATCAATGCTGTGGGTGAAACAGTATCCTCCAAAAAAAGATATGCTCAAGTCCTAATCCCCAGGACCTCAAAATGTCACCTTATTTGACAATAGGGTCATTGCAGATGTTTAGTTCAGTTGAGGTCATACTGGAACTAAATCCAATATGACTGATGCCCTTATAAGAAGATGGCCATGTGAAGACACAGGAACACAAGGAAAACGGCATGTGATGGTAAAGGCAGAGACTGGAGTTATGCAGCTACAAGCCCAGGAACACCAAGGATGGCGGGCAAACTACCAGAAACTACGAAGAGGCATAAAATTATTCCCCTGTAGGTTTCAGAGGGTGCATGGCCCTGTGGATACCTTGATTTCAGACTTCCAGTCTCCAGAATTGTAAGACAATAAACGCCTGTGGTTTTAAGTAATTTAGGTTGTGGTATTTTGTTACAGCAGCCATAGGAAACTAACACACAGGCTCTAACTACTGACCAGAATTTTTTTAGTGCATCCTAAGTTCCTAATTTTGAACACTGAATCTAGTTCTCTTTTTTCCAGCTTTGGGGAGGAAAGCTAATTTCTCTCTCTGATTTTGTTAGATTTTTCTGTGGTATCATGAGTAATTCCCTAAAGAACAGAGGGCTAGTCAATAGAGAAATATTCAGAACTTGTTCTTTGAGAACTGAGATTTAGGGACTATTCAGGACATTCAGCTCCAACAACGGTTACCAAGACTGAGCTTCTGTAAAATATGAAGGCCAGAGCAGAATCATGAGTGGCCAAGGAGTAAGATAAGACATCAAATGACTTTTGAGATGAATCTGAAATCAACAAATCATCCCTGACACCCTACAGAAAGTAGTGATCCCCTAGCACTGGGAAAGAAAGATAATGAAAAATTTCATCCAGCTACCCACTAGAAACAAAACAAAACAAAATAAAGCAAATGGAACCACTGAAGAAACACAAAGTGAGAGTTTGAGTAATCTCTGTAGGAGGTGACCAGGAAACATTACTCGGTGCTTGCAAGGTTTGGAGGAAAAGAGCATCCCCTACTTGCTGCCCATGGGAGTATGAACAAGTTTGGCTTTCTGGAACACCACCTGATAATGTGTACCCAAAGTCTTTACAACAAGCATGCATTTCTCATCACCAAAATGCAGGTTGCGTCTGATTTCATGGGCCTGCTCCATCTCCAATACACTTTGCAGTGTGTGCAGGCTGCCCAGTGCTCCAGCAAGTCTGAGGGTTGGCATTTTCTTTGTTCCCACCACAAGCAGGTATTCAACTCATGGGATAGGGCTCTTTCTTGCAGCAGCCTCCAAACACCCTCTAAGAGATCAAAACATGTCACACTGGCAAATAATGGTAAGGCCATATCTTCCTGAGGAGTTCTATAGTCTGTCTCTGAGCAGGCATGCAGAGCCACCAACTTATGTCGTTTACATACTAGAAGTAAGAGCCACTCAGGGGTGTGTCCCAGAGTGAGCCATAATTATATCAGTAGGAGCCTGTCAAGACCAGGCACCATTCTGAGTATGCTTCTTTCAGTGGGACCGTATAATAAAGATAATCAGGGTGGTCTTTCCAGGGCAGTTAGAATGGCTGTGGGATTGAAGGTCATTAATGAAAAAAGTAGCAAGAATTAAGAGTTTACTCAAGTAAACAGGTCGAGGATGGGCATTCAGCCACATCCAGGCAATTCTGCCTCCTGCTCTGTGATTAGTCCTACTTCTGTCATGAACTTATGATTACACCTCTGTGCCACTGTGTACATGGCTCAAATCATCTTCCTCTCCTTCCCTTCCTTCTTCCACCTTTCAACCTTTACAACTCCAACTTACCCTTCAAAAACAACTGCTGTATATGACTTGGCAATTCCACTCATAGAAACGAAAAGACATGTCCACGAAAGTCTTGTACAAGAATGTTTATAGCAGCTTGGATCATAACAGCCAAAAACTGGAAATAATCCATGTGTCTATCGACAAACTGTGGTGTAGTCATACGATGCAATACTACTCAGCAATAAAGTGGGACAAACAACTGATACGTGCAACCATGTGAGTTAATCTAAAAAAAAAACAAAAAACAACATTATGGTGAATGAAAGAAGCCATATATGATTTTATTTATATGAAGTTCTAGAACAGGAAAAACTAATCTAAGATGAAAGGAATCACAGGTTGCATTCTGTGGGAAGGGTTGAGGATTGTCTGGAGAAGGAATTTAAATGTTCAGTCTATTGCACAAGATAATCTAAATGTTCAATATATTGATTAGGGTGTGGGTTACACAAGCATACGCATTTGTCAAAAGTGAATAACTTGCACACTAAGAATACCTGCACTTCACTGCAGGAAAATTATATCCCAATAAAAAATCAATAAATGAATGAAATCTCACGTTAATTCCCTATGCTAGAGATAAATACAGATTTTTAAATAAAATAGAGATTTCCTTGTAGGTCAGGAAGAGTGAGAAGACTCAGTCTATGTGTGGGAGAAAAAGATGTTTATTTCAAGGTTCCCTGGCAGCTCTGACCCAAGCACCTCAAGTTGAATGAAAGAGAGGAGGACCTTTCTCACTGCTGCCCAGTTCTCAAGACCCAGCTGTGGGCTCCCCTGCTGGTGCAATGGTTAAGAATCTGCCTGCCAATGCAGGGGACACGGGTTTGAGCCCTGGTCTGGGAAGATCCCACATGCCGCGGAGCAACTAAGCCGTGGGCCACAACTACTGAGCCTGCGCTCTAGAGCCCACGAGCTACAACTACTGAAGCCCACGCACCTAGAGCCCGTGCTCCGTAACAAGAGAAGCCACTGCAATGAGAAGCCTGTGCATCGCAATGAAGAGTAGCCCCCGCTGGCCACAACTAGAGAAAGCCCGCACGCAGCAACAAAGACCCAACACAGCCAAAAATAAATAAATAAAAATAAATTTATGACAAAAAGACCCAGTAGTACCTTCCTGCTCCCTAAAATTCAGACTGGCATTGAGGGAGGGCCCAGCTGACCAGGGTACACAGCAAAGACTCTGTGATGTTTACAGAGTTCTGTGCCCCCAGTGAGGACAGGCATCGCTTTCTTCCATCCACTATCAGTACTGTACCAGGTAATTTCCTTCAACGGTCTTGAGTGGATTTGACCTATAGAACTCACCTCTTGAAGACCCAAGATGCTATACTGATTCCCATGCTTTCTGATAGTGTCCATAGGATCTAAAGCAACATGGAGAAAAATTTTCAGGATGGGATTGGACAGAGGAAAACACCAGTGAGGGCTTTAGGAACGCATTGGTGACCTCAGGCTTACAGGTTATGTAAATACAGATTCAAGGGACTGAGACAGTGGGCCAGATAAAGCTGAAGCTGTAGTGGAAAGACAGTGTGTAACAGCAGAAGTTTCATGGTTCTGAGGTTTCCCATTCACTCTGTGGCTAACCGGTACTTATGATGGCCTCACTCGTCTGGCCCTCAATGCAACTTAACCATTGGTTAGAAGGAGCAGAGAGGTAATGCCAACTCCTATGTCCAGGTTGAGAAGAGGTATCTTGTCTCCAAGCTCTGATGGAGAAGCAGTGTAGCAAAGTAGCTAAGAGCACAGACTAGAGCCAGAATACTCAAACCTCAGCCGCACCTTTTCTAGTTGTTTGAACTTGGACAATTAATCTCTCCTTCAGTTTTCTCATCTGTAAAAGTGGAGATGGTATTTATGTACAGGGTTGTTGGGAGGATTAAATGGGTCAGCTAAATGGGTAGTGTGCCCAAAAAAATGTCAGGCAAACGGTTGGCAAACAATAAATATTAGTAATTTTATTAAAGCTTGTCTTCTTGTTCCTGCACATTGTACACAAATGTATCAGTTCTTCTGCTGTGAGAAACACAGATTTTATCAGATACTCAGAAATCCAGAGAGACTAAGAACCAAGGAGGATCTACCTCAGGAAAGTAATTTCTTAATTTCCTGATCCCATAAGGTATTCTGCTAAGACTAATAGTACTCCAAATGCCTAGGTCAGATTTTCCAGACGACGACAGCCATGGCTTGAAAATTCCCACCCATATCAAGTTCCGCACCCCAGCAGCCCTCAGTGTTACCCAGTTATATGCAAATTCATATCTTTCTAAACATTCCAAGATGCACTTCCCTCGGCAGGAAGCATACACTGAAGAACATCTCTTTTAAAATACATTTCCATTTTTTTTGGTTGAAATTTCTAGAGTCTGAATTTTACTTCTTAAGTTTTGGGTTTGTTTGCTTACAAGTTTCATTGACTTTAGCAAGTCCAATATATGACAGCGGTGTTAGAATGACTCCATCTCACTGATTAAAGAAAAGTCTGTATTCTTCTCACCAGGTGAACAAAAGCAGTGCAGGATTAAAGCAAATAGCATTAAAAACATAATTAAAGGAAAGAGAGGAGAAAGTTTTTTTAAAAAACTATAATTTTAACTGCAGTTGGGATTATTCTCCTCACTTTGTGTTTAATTCTGTGTAGTCTTTAGAAAATCTGAGACTTAATTCTTTAGCTCTTATTTTTACACATTTATCCAGGGGCAAAGATATCGAAGTGGCGAATTTGCTTAGCCCAGAGGCTTATTTCATTTACAAAATTTTATTTTTATGTTTCCCTGTTTCTTTTTTATAAACCATGAGGCGATCTGCTCCACGGTTTCACAAATGCTGAAATTACAAGTGGGCCACTCAATCCTGATAGTCATAATTTCTGCTCTATAGATTCAGCTTGATAAGATATAAAAATTCCAGACATTTTATTTTAGTGAGAGAATAAATTGGAAGCATGACTTTTGGCCTGCTGTGATGGCCTCCTCAGTCCACGTGGCTTTCTCAGAACTAATAATTTAATTATGGTAAGTACAGGGTTCTTTTGAATTCATTCAAATGGTGCAGATGTACACTCACTTGCCAGCTGCTTCTGTAGTATTATTAATAACTATGCGCTAATTATATCAATAAATTAATTGAACCTGTACTCCTGTTGGTATGGCCTCTCTGTCCTGCTGCTGCTACTCTTCCTTTGGACTTTTAACCCTGGGCTCTAATAAACTGCCAGTTTGTTCCTCATGTATACATTTTCCCCGAATTGTTATATTTTCATGCATGCTCTGTTCAGCATTAAATATCTTCTCCTTTAATTCATTTACTGACTTCTAGATGTTTTGCAAGAAACATTGCAGCAGTTTTGAAATTTATTTGGTAAATCACTGATTGGCCCTTTCAATCACCTAATTAACCATGAATGAAAGATTTAAATAGGTTTATTTTTCTTTTTAAAAAAGAAGAAATTGTTAACCGGAGTAATGCAAACTAACAATGTGGCTCTATTATTATTGAATCTGCATTATTAGAATCATCAAATATCAGGAAATGGGGCAGAGGTCTGGCACCTCTCTCTAATAAATATGTAATATTTGGCTCTTTTCTCTCAAATAGCATTCAGATCATTGCACACACAGAATGCAATTACCAAAACGCAGTAAAGGCATGACTTTTGAAGGAATATGATGCCCCGAGCAATCAGTCACTATATGAGATGGAATGAAATTCTGTGCCTGCCAGCTAAACTCAGGGAACTGGAGGAGCAATTTCTATGAAAGGCACTGTTCATCTCACAAGGATATTTTCTTTAGCATCGAGTTGTAAGGTGTTACTGTCAGAGAACTTTCTGGTTTTCTGACTTTTTGCATGCATTATATAAAATGTCTATTATGTATCTTTACCAAAGTGGATTATAGAGAAAATAATAGCAGCAGTTTGCCTTGTGCCTAAAAGGCAGGCACTTAAAGAGAAAAGCATCCTTTTCTCTTCCTCTAGCCTTCTCATCCTGCAACAAAGCACTCTGGCAAAAAAGCAAATCCCTTTGTCCCCTTCTCTTCCCTGAAATAGCCAGGCTGACAGCAGAGTTACCCCAAAGATGACTCCTTAAGCTTCAGGTGGAATTCAAGTCTGCCAACCTTAACTGTTGAGCAGCTTCTGGAGGCAACAGGGAAAGACATCAAGGAGGTGGGATACTGCGCATCCCCGCGTGGAGTTTACTCTCTAACAGGAGCATTACTTTCTATGCCCCTTAACACATCCAGGGCAGAAATCCGCTGGATAGTTTAGAGGCTCAAAGGACTGAAATAAAATGCTCATCTCATCTCCTTATTTTTGGTGAATTTTCCATGATTCTGGCTAAAGCACCACTCA